>NW_023637621.1:295710-548397 GCF_015220235.1 Choloepus didactylus | reverse complement strand
TAAATATCACCAAAAGTTGGTTCTTTGAGAAGGTCAACAAGATTGACAAGCCCCTAGCTAGACTGACAAAATCAAAAAGAGAGAAGACCCATATAAACAAATAATGAATGAAAAAGGTGAGATAACTGCAGATCCTGAAGAAATTAAAAAAAATTATAAGAGGATACTATGAACAACTGTATGGCAACAAACTGGATAATGTAGAGGAAATGGACAATTTCCTGGAAACATATGAACAACCTAGACTGACCAGAGAAGAAATAGAAGACCTCAACCAACCCATCACAAGCAAAGAGATCCAATAAGTCATCAAAATCTTCCCACAAATAAATGCCCAGGGCCAGATGGCTTCACAGGGGAATTCTACCAAACTTTCCAGAAAGAACTGACACCAATCTTACTCAAACTCTTTCAAAACATTGAAGAAAATGGAACACTACCTAACTCATTCTATGAAGCTAACATCAATCTAATACCAAAACCAGGCAAAGATGCTACAAAAAAGGAAAACTACCGGCCAATCTCCCTAATGAATATAGATGCAAAATCCTCAACAAAATACTTGCAAATCGAATCCAAAGACACATTAAAAAAATCATACACCATGACCAAGTGGGGTTTATTCCAGGCATGCAAGGATGGTTCAACATAAGAAAATCAATCAATGTATTACAACACATTAACAATTCAAAAGGGAAAAATCAATTGATCATCTCAATAGATGCTGAAAAAGCATTTGACAAATCCAACATCCCTTTTTGATAAAAACACTTCAAAAGGTAGGAATTGAAGGAAACTTCCTCAACATGATAAAGAGCATATATGAAAAACCCACAGCCAGCATATACTCAATGGTGAGAGACTGAAAGCCTTCCCTCTAAGATCAGGAACAAGACAAGGATGCCCGCTGTCACCACTGTTATTCAACATTGTGCTGGAAGTGCTAGCCAGGGCAATCCGGCAAGACAAAGAAATAAAAGGCATCCAAATTGGAAAAGAAGAAGTAAAACTGTCATTGTTTGCAGATGATATGATCTTATATCTAGAAAACCCTGAGAAATCGACGATACAGCTACTAGAGCTAATAAACAAATTTAGCAAAGTAGCGGGATACAAGGTTAATGCACATAAGTCAGTAATGTTTCTATATGCTAGAAATGAACAAACTGAAGAGACACTCAAGGAAAAGATACCATTTTCAATAGCAACTAAAAAAATCAAGTACCTACGAATAAACTTAACCAAAGATGTAAAAGACCTATACAAAGAAAACTACAACTCTACTAAAAGAAATAGAAGGGGACCTTAAAAGATGGAAAAATATTCCATGTTCATGGATAGGAAGGCTAAATGTCATTAAGATGTCAATTCTACCCAAACTCATCTACAGATTCAATGCAATCCCAATCAAAATTCCAACAACCTACTTTGCAGGACTTGGAAAAGCTAGTTGTCAAATTTATTTGGACAGGGAAGATGCCTCGAATTGCTAAAGACACTCTAAAAAAGAAAACGAAGTGGGAGGACTTACACTCCCTGACTTTGAAGTTTATTATAAAGCCACAGTTGCCAAAACAGCATGGTACTGGCACAAAGATAGACATATAGATCAATGGAATCGAATTGAGAATTCAGAGATAGACCCTCAGATCTATGGCCGACTGATCTTTGATAAGGCCCCCAAAGTCACTGAACTGAGTCATAATGGTCTTTTCAACAAATGGGGCTGGGAGAGTTGGATATCCATATCCAAAAGAATGAAAGAGGACCCCTACCTCACACCCTACACAAAATTAACTCAAAATGGACCAAAGATCTCAATATAAAAGAAAGTACCATAAAACTCCTAGAAGATAATGTAGGAAAAACATCTTCAGACCTTGTATTAGGCGGGCCACTTCCTAGACTTTACACCCAAAGCACAAGCAACAAAAGAGAAGTAGATAAATGGGAACTCCTCAAGCTTAGAAGTTTCTGCACCTCAAAGGAATTTCTCAAAAAGGTAAAGAAGCAGCCAACTCAATGGGAAAAAATTTTTGGAAACCATGTATCTGACAAAAGACTGATATCTTGCATATATAAAGAAATCCTACAACTCAATGACAATAGTACAGTCGGCCCAATTATAAAATGGGCACAAGATATGAAGAGACAGTTTTCTGAAGAGGAAATACAAATGGCCAAGAAACACATGAAAAAATGTTCAGCTTCACTGGCTATTAGAGAGATGCAAATTAAGACCACAATGAGATACCATCTAACACCAGTTAGAATGGCTGCCATTAAACAAACAGGAAACTACAAATGCTGGAGGGGATGTGGAGAAATTGGAACTCTTATTTATTGTTGGTGGGACTGTATAATGGTTCAGCCACTCTGGAAGTCAGTCTGGCAGTTCCTTAGAAAACTAGATATAGAGTTACCATTCGATCCAGCGATTGCACTTCTCGGTATATACCCGGAAGATCGGAACGCAGTGACACGAACAGATATCTGCACGCCAATGTTCATAGCAGCATTATTCACAATTGCCAAGAGATGGAAACAACCCAAATGTCCTTCAACAGATGAGTGGATAAATAAAATGTGGTATATACACACGATGGAATACTACGTGGCAGTAAGAAGGAACGATCTCGTGAAACATATGACAACATGGATGAACCTTGAAGACATAATGCTGAGCGAAATAAGCCAGGCACAAAAAGAGAAATATTATATGCTACCACTAATGTGAACTTTGAAAAATGTAAAACAGATGGTTTATAATGTAGAATGTAGGGGAACTAGCAATAGAGAGCAATTAAGGAAGGGGGAACAATAATCCAAGAAGAACAGATAAGCTATTTAACGTTCTGGGGATGCCCAGGAATGACTATGGTCTGTTAATTTCTGATGGATATAGTAGGAGCAAGTTCACAGAAATGTTGCTATATTAGGTAACTTTCTTGGGGTAAAGTAGGAACATGTTGGAAGTTAAGCAGTTATCTTAGGTTAGTTGTCTTTTTCTTACTCCCTTGTTATGGTCTCTTTGAAATGTTCTTTTATTGTATGTTTGTTTTCTTTTTCACTTTTTTTTCATACAGTTGATTTAAAAAAGAAGGGAAAGTTAAAAAAAAAAAAAAAAAGAAAAGAAAAACAAGGAAAAAAAAAGATGTAGTGCCCCCTTGAGGAGCCTGTGGAGAATGCAGGGGTATTCGCCTACCCCACCTCCATGGTTGCTAACATGACCACAGACATAGGGGACTGGTGGTTTGATGGGTTGAGCCCTCTACCATAAGTTTTACCCTTGGGAAGACGGTTGCCGCAAAGGAGAGGCTAGGCCTCCCTATGGTTGTGCCTAAGAGCCTCCTCCCGAATGCCTCTTTGTTGCTCAGATGTGGCCCTGTCTCTCTAGCTAAGCCAACTTGAAAGGTGAAATCACTGCCCTCCCCCCTACGTGGGATCAGACACCCAGGGGAGTGAATCTCCCTGGCAACATGGAATATGACTCCCGGGGAGGAATGTAAACCTGGCATCATGGGACGGAGAACATCTTCTTGACCAAAAGGGGGATGTGAAAGGAAATGAAATAAGCCTCAGTGGCAGAAAGATTCCAAAAGGAGCCGAGAGGTGACTCTGGTGGGCACTCTTATGCACACTTTAGACAACCCTTTTTACGTTCTAAAGAATTGGGGTAGCTGGTGGTGGATACATGAAACTATCAGACTACAACCCAGAACCCATGAATCTCAAAGACAGTTGTATAAAAATGTAGCTTATGAGGGGTGACAATGAGATTGGGAAAGCCATAAGGACCACACTCCACTTTGTCTAGTTTATGGATGGATGAGTAGAAAAATAGGGGAAGGAAACAAACAGACAAAGGTACCCAGTGTTCTTTTTTACTTCAATTGCTCTTTTTCACTCTAATTATTATTCTTGTTATTTTTGTGTGTGTGCTAATGAAGGTGTCAGGGATTGATTTGGGTGATGAATGTACCACTATGTAATGGGTACTGTAAACAATCGAAAGTACGATTTGTTTTGTATGACTGCGTGGTATGTGAATATATCTCAATAAAATGAAGATTAAAAAATAAAAAATAAAAAAATAAAATACATGCATACCTACATTGTAGAAATTTTGAAATAGAAAATTATTAAATTTTACAAAGAAAAAATAAATATGACAAAACCATGAATATATTGTAATTTGAAGGAAAATCTTGCTGACCATGCCATTTTAATTTGAGATAGTTTTAGACACAAATATTATGTGTAAATGCACATAGGTCATTGTGTGTTGTCGCTTCTTTCTCCCAGGTTGTTTCTTTCTAAGCATCTGGGTGTCTTTTCCTAGCTTCTTCAGGGAAAACTATGGGCTTCATCTCTTAGCTTAGCATCTCCAAATGTCCTTCTGTCTGCATCTCCAAGCATCCAGGTCTGTGTTGGCTCTTAGCTTTCTTAAGGACTCCAGAAAATGAAAGGGTGGGGTCACACCTCCATGGAAATAATCTAATTAAAAATTCCCACCCACGGATGAGTGGGTCACATCTCCACGGAAACAACCTAATCAAAAGATCCCACCCATAATAAGTCTGCACACACAAGAAAAAGAACATGGCTTTTGTGGGGGATAAAATAGATTCAAACCAGCACAGTTATGTATGAGGGCTCCAGTTTCTCCCCATCCATGCAAGCACTTTTTACTGTCCTTTATTATTATAGCCATTCTTGTAGTTACGAAGTGGTATATCATTTTTAAAATATGTATTTCTCTAATGACCAATGATGTTGAACATATTTTCATGCTCTTATAAGCTATTGTATATCTTCTTTGGTGAAATGTCTATTCAAGTCTTTTGCCTATTTTTAAATAGGGTTATTTGTCTTCTTGTCATTGACTTTTAAGCTTCTATGTATTCTGGATACACAGATATATAAAAAAAAAAAAAAAAAAAAAAAAACCTTTCAGGGTTGAATGTGCATCTCGAGAGACATCGTTGTGTCAAATTACTCAATTTCTCCTGCTTTGTGCCACACTGTTTCACCCTGTGAGCATAGCAGAGAGTGGGAAAAAATGCATGACAGCAAATGGAAAGGAACTCCTCTGCGGATAGCCCCTGAATACAAGAATCTCTTAGTTCACGTAAACATGGCTTGACAGCATCAAAACATAAGAAGTCGTCATTCTCTGTGGCGGTCAAAGAATGACCATCCGGCAAACAAATGATCGTTCCCTGGAAACCTCTGTCTGCCGTGGAATCTCACGGATTCTTGGTCTGCTCCCCTCTAGGAGAACCCGGGGAGATGTATGTGGAATGGGAGGAGGGAAAGCGGCTCATCCCAGGTCTGCAAATGCTCTTCTGTGTGACAAGGTGATGAAAGAGCTCTTGGCTTTGGTAAAGAGGCTCTAGAGGATTTGCCAAAGTTGAAGAGCTGGTTTGATTTAACTCAACACCTGCACTTACAGCATCACTTTAAGATGTTTCCAGGCATCCACACCACAGAGCAAAATTCACGTTTCCTGCTTTGCTCTCTGAGCAAGGAGAAGACGGCAAGCTTGAATGTGGGGGAAACGAGGGTTTATCTACAGCCTGGTAAACAGAAAACCTACACAAGGAAACTATACACTTGAGGTGAAGTCAAATTCCACATTGGGATAATAACATCCCAAAGTTAGGAGCATTTTAAAAAAATCGAGATGAACTCCACATAATGTAAAATTCACCATTTTAAAGAGTCCAAGCAGAGAGGAATTTAATATATTTGCAAGATTGTGCAACCATCACCGCTCTCTAGTTCCAGAGTATTTTCATCACCCCAAAGGAAAACCCATACCCATAAGCAATCTCTCCCCATTCTCCTTTCTCCCAGTGTTGAAACAAGTACTGATGCACCTTCTACAGATTCAGGTAGATTCAGGTATTCTCTGTAGATTCAGGCATCTGTATGTTTGCCACATGAGGTAACATATTCATGGGTTCTGGGGATGTGGATGACTTCCAGAGGCTGACTGCAGATAGTAACCAGCTCAGGTGCTGCTGTTTTAACTGGGAGAAGTAGAGCACCCGAAAATCACCTGTGTGTGTGCTGAAGCGCTCTTGCCAGGCTGGAAGTTAACCTGGAACCGAGATTCAGGGGGACAACAGGTTGAAGTACATTCTGCACTGCCATGTGGGTGGAAGGGAGAAGGCAGACAGTTGATATAAGTAGCTCACAGGGCATGTCAGGTGAGGGGCACATGCCATCCCCATCCATGCCTTACGGAGGTCCACTCCACCTGCAGCGGCCTCGTTGGGGAAACCAGCACCAGGCTGAGACAGACCTTGCCTTGTAATGCCTGCGTATTTGTGAAGTCAGGTGAGGGCAGCTCACCACCATGCATCAAGAGCAACTAGAAGTGGGAAGAAAGAGTAACATTGCTCAAGGGAGGTGACTGCTAGGAATGCTGGTGAGACTGGGGCCAACTGTGAATACAGGAGGAAGAGCACAGCCTGGTTTCTGCAGACCAACCATGGTGACGTAGGAGGGGCCAAATGAATGGGGCCTTGCAGGGTGAATAGGAGTTCACCAGGAAAGTTCATGTACAGGAAGCAGCATTTCCATGAGCACAAAGACCTTTAAGGAGAATAGCAAGGTGAATGCAAAGGGCACGATGCTTTTCATGCAGGGCTGAAATCCAGAGGCTGTGCAGAGACAGAATCAAAGGGAAGCTTTTCCATTCTTCTAATAGAGCAGCTGCCCCAGAATCCCGGCCACACCTTCTGCTGCTTGTTGCTGTTTTAATTAATCCTCAGGGGCTCAGGGCTGGAGTCAGAACCCTCAGCTCATGCTCCAACAGCCGCTGCACCCACCCTCATATTTGGATTTTTAGTTAGGTATTTTTGGTACTCTAAGACAACCTTCTGCTCATTTTTTAGTTTGGGATTTTTAGTTCTGTAATATAATCAGTGAATCTACCAGCCATCGTGAAAGCTCGGACATAATCAATAATGGAAATATGCTCCCTCCTTTGCATCCCCTCCGCCTGCCCCTGCCACCTGAAGTGACCTCTGAGTGAACTGTGATGCTTTTCTCTTCCTCGGTTTCATTTGTTACATAGTTTTATTGCATCTCCCTATGCAACTTTTTCATTGTTCTTAACTTTATGAAAAGGGCATACTGTGCTCTGTGTAATGTTTTGGGTCTAACTTTCCTTATGAAAAATATTCCTACATAGTACGTCCCTGTGGTCCATTCATTTTGATGACTATAAAATAAAACTTTGGGTGAATATTCTGCAACTTATTGATCCATTCTCCCACCAACAAGCATTAGATTAGATTATTTCCAGGGTTTCACTGTTTTCGAAAAAGGATGCAATGAACATTCTTATGCATCTTTCCTGATGGACAAATCAAGATGACAATGAGATACCCTCTTATACTTATTTGGCAAAAAAAAAAAAAAAAGGAAAAGAAAAAAAATCTACAATTCTGATACACCTAAGAAGAATGCCCACCTCACCTTTAAGTTAAGTGAGCCAAGCTCTCACCAGTACAGGCAGTGAAGAAATTAAATAATTTCCTCGTCCCTCACCTTTTCCACAGAGAAGAAGATGGCTTAGTTCATAGGCTGTTGTCCAAGAGTTTTAAAATTCTTTATTGAGGGCTTATAAATGTTTTATTGGATGGCCCTAAACTGTAAGACTCAAATAAAAGTGAGCCAGGACAGGTTTCATGGTGTTGTAAGTTGTTGGAAGATGGGGAGACGTGAGAGTTTAGGGGCTCCAGCCCTTTCTCAGAAAGGAATTGAGGCACAAGAGGGGATGTCTCTCTGGGGGGCTTTAAGGACCACCCTGATTCATGGGAGCAAGCGGGCAAGGAGGCAGTGTCACTGCTTGGAGGGTGGCTTGTCAACCAGGGGGCTTTCTCTTAAGATGCCCACCCTTGGGTGAAGGTGGAGACATCCAGCAGTGCCTCCATCAGAGGATGCGCTGTCCAACACCACATGGGGTCCCAGACCCCGTGTTTCCTCTTGGATCTCACCCCTTCCCTGAATCCTCTCCCGACAGTTCTGAGTATCAGGTGGTGATTTGGAAGCAATGTATTTAACTTATGTTGCTCTCCCAGTCGCCAGGCTCAGTTTGCCACCACTTACGGAGGGAATCAAGGAATCTCATGGGATGGATTTTCTCCTTGTTTTTCCCAAGTGGCACCTGTATTAAACACCGGGATGCTTTACTTCCCAGATGAAAACGTGGGGGCTTTGACCCAAAACACTTCTGGAAACTGTATGTGTTACCTTGGCTTTCTAGTCCTTATCTTCAGGTGCCTTTTCTAAGCATCTGCAGACTACACCTTTTAAAAAAATTATAATTCTTACTGTCAAGAACTACACGAGGACATAGAAATTCATGCAAAGAGCCAGTACATTGCAAGCAATGCCTCAAGCTGTCCCTTTCCAGACTTGGCTTTACCTGAAAACTCACTCACATCTGCAGCCCCAGCACCCTCCTGGGGTCCTTGGGCCTCACGGCCTCCCACTGAGCACCCCCTCCCCTCCACTCTGGGCTTTTTGATCTGAGCACCCAGACATTTCCAGGTGATCCTAAGCCCCAGATATACCACCTAATCCCTTTGAACCTCTTTATTAAAATCGGTTAGGGAGGGCTAATAAAATGCACATCATGGAATATTCATGGAAATCAAATGAAATGGTCTTTTCCAGCAATGTTGTTGGACAAACTGAATATCCAAAGGGACAAAATAAACCTTGCCCTAACTCACGCTTTATCCAAAATTAACTCAAAACGGGTCACAGACCTAAATGTGAAAACTAAAACTAAATAACTTCTAGAAGAAAACAGTTGTGGCCTCGGGGAAGGCAAAGATTTCTTGCATTGGACTTAAAAAGCACAAACCATTTTTTAAAAGTGATAAATTCTGCTTTATCAAAATTTAAAACTTTGGCCTTCCAAAGTCGCCTTTAAGAAAATGAAAAGGCAAGTCACCACATTGCAGAAAATATCTGCAACATGCATATTGGGTGAAAGATTTGTGTCTCAGGCTAGAATGTGATGGTAAATTACCCAATTAAAAGAAAAAGGACAACTTTGAACAGACACATGGTCAAAAACATGCGGGGATGGCAAACGAGCATATGAAAAGTTGCTTGGCATACTTACAGTCTGGGAGAAGCAAATCGAAACCACCACGGGATGCCACCACACAGCCGCTCGAATGGCTAAAATAAAGAACAGGTTGTTGGATGTAACATAAGCCTCAATTAAGTTGATTAATTTTTTAAAATGTACTCACTGTGTCAGAATCTGGAGACGAGTGGATGCACAGAGCGCATGGAATGAAATCTTTTCCATACCCAAGGTTTGTGTCTCCCAGTAGAGCCGACTTTATCTTAAATGTATGTATTCCACAGCTGTAATGTACTGTTTCCCCAACGGCGTATGCTCAACAAATAGTTCTTGCACAAGTTGATTCCTGAAATAGTTATTGTCTGTAGACTCAGGTGACTGCCAAACTGACGGGCCAAACTAGGGGAAAAGCAAGCATGCCTCACTTCCCATAGTCTTTATTTTTTTTCAACTTGCTTCAGATCCCAAACACCGAGTTTTTTTGGTGCATACCCTCACATCTCTCTCTTTCCCCATGAGCATGACATCTGACCTCCTGCCGGGGAGGATTGTACTAAGCGATGGTGTTTCCAAGCAGCTCACTTCCTCCTCGTTGGGGTACGAAACGGACCCCAGAAACCCACACTCACTGAGAGAACATGGAAAGAAACTTGTGGTTTATTATTTCCTTTTTAAAAAATTCTGATCTGGCTTTATTCCCCCCAGACCCCAGCCTGGAGGCTTTTGTATAATTTATTTCTGTGTTGTGATTTCTTCCTGGGGGCCCCGTTGATTTGTTACAATGCATAATTTCTGTCGATAATGAACACAGGACCCCGGGATGTGAGTTCTTGGCGAGAGGAGTATATGCATCGGTTACATGTCTTTCTCAACTTGTGGTGAGTGAGTGAGACAATGTAACTATGCTGATGGAACGCATCAGGAGTAGAGGCGGAATGGAGGCGGGGGAGGGCTTAGGAAGGCAATTGCATTCCCTTCATCCGCTGGGGCGACTTCTTGGAAGGCAGCCGGCTTGGGGACAGGCGGGGACGTGGGAATGAGTATGGGGGAGCAGGGAGGGGGTCCTCAAAGGTCTCCTGATCTTGGTCATGATGAAACCAGTGATATGCAGGCAGCATTCCTCGTGAACGTGAACGGAGAGGATGGATGCATTCCTGAGGGGCAGATTCTGGGAGACTGGAGGATGGTAAGGGCCATGGGCAAGGTCAAGAAGTGGGAGGAGGCGAGCAGAGAGAAGTAAGCAGCTGGGAAATTCACAGCAAACGTTAACACTGAGACTGTGGGTACAGCACCTAGTGGGAGAGCCCTGGATGCACAGTCACGCTGAACCCCAGAAGATGCATGCATCAAGGTGTCTCCCCAACATCTCCATCGCAGGGACCCAGGCCACAAACCCAGATGAGCACACTCCCTCCCTCCAAAAACTCATTTCCACACACATCCTGAGACTGAGCTCCTTTTCTGTGTCCAAGTCAAAAACATGATCTGTTATCACTGTAAAATAAACATGCAGCATTATTTCTTAAAGCTGCAAGCAACCTTATTGTTGTCTCCAAATAAAAAGCTAAAAAAAATAAAATGAAATCCAATGCGTGTTAAGCTCTTTTCATTTAAAGATGTTTTTGATGGCGAGAGCAACATGTTGACTAACTTCTTGTGTATTGATATCATCTGCCAGGTCCATACCTCAGACCTGGGATGAGAAGGCGATGGTGAGAGATTGGAAATACATCAAGGTGGAGAGCGGGCAGGAGGACACAACGAGATGCACAGAACTGGACTCTCAGGGAGCGTCAGGCTGCATCCCCCAGCCCTCAGGCTGAGTGAGCCCGACAAGTCTGTGTCCCCCAAAGCCTCCCAGCTGTGAAATGGGGTTTTCATGTCACGGTGTTCCTCCACTCGCCCTGCCCTCCCAGACCCGAGGCTCAGTTTGTGGCACAGTGCAAATGGCAGGGAGCTCATCTTCATCCAGCATCTCCGCAGCTGAAGCAGGGTGCTGGGTGCAGAGGTTTCCGTGGCTCCGCCTGGAACCCCGGGGCAGTCAAGGGCAAATCAGGGAAGCCCTCTGTGGGGCCGCAGGTGGGGACATGTGGGGCCCTGAGTTAAATAGCAGATGCCATAAAATGAAACATTACATTTAAATAAATATTTAAAAATGAAAATTTTTAAAATTAAAAGTTATAGGTTAAAAGCTGAGTTTAAAATTGCAAAATTAATCTTTAAATAAATTAACTATTATCTAATTGAATGCTTATAACAATATCACATTTAGGTGGTTCAACACCCCCTCCCCAAATTAATTATACATGCAGCCAGGTTCACCTCCATGGTTCCCCAACCCACCACACACACTTGCCTGGGTGGCTCTCCTCCATGCTCTGTGCTCTGTACACAGGGCTTTTTGCTCCTCCTCAGGGTGGTTGAGCTTTCTCTGCTGGAAATGCTCTCCCTCCAGATCTCTGCATAGCTCCCTTCTTCCTTTTCCCCATTAGACACTTGACGAGACCTGAAGTTGTCTGGTTTGCTCCTTTGGGTACAGCCTGCCTCCTGGCTGATGTCACCTCCTTGGCTAGAATTTAACCTGAAGGAGCAAAGAGACTAGAAACTCCTCGGGAGCCGGGAACCGAGCCTGCCTCTTCTCAGGGATGCAGCAAAGCATGGCTTAGAACTTTCAGTCTGCACTCTCCAGGGTGACTACAATTTTAAAAAAGGACAATAAACTAGCTTTGATGAGGATGTGGAGAAATTGGAACCTTCATTCCTTGCTGGTGGGAATATAAAGTGCTGCAGCCTCTGTGCAAAAACAATTGGGGATTCCGCAAAAAGTTAAATAAAGAATTGCCCATGACCAGGCAATTCCACTTCTAGGTATAGACTTGAAAGAAGTTAAAGCAAGGACTTGAACTGACATTTGTACACTGATATTCATAGCAGCATTATTCACAGTAACCACAAGCTGTGATGGATTAACCAAATATAGTCCATCCTTGCAATGGAATATGCAATGGAATATTATTCATCTTTAAAAAGAATGAAATTCTGATCCACACTACAATATAGATGAAACTTGAAGACGTTGTGTTGACTAAACAAAGCCAGGCACAAAAGGACAAATATTGTGTGGCTCCATTTTTACAAAATACTTAGAATGTGTGGATCCAAAGAGGCAGAAAGCGGATTGGGGCTTGCCCCAGGGCTGGAGATTTGGGGGGGAGATAGAGAGTGACTGCTAGCGGCCATGGGATTTCCTTTGGAGGTGATGGAGAGTTTCTAGAGGTGGCATTTGCACTGCATCATGGATGAACTAAATGCCACTGAAGATACAGCTTATGAGGGTTAAAGTGGTGAATTTGATGTTAAATGAATTTCACTCCTATTAAAGGTATGGCCTTGTGGCTGCGGGTGGATCCCTTTGCTGAGCTACAGCATCCATCGAATGCCCAGTTACCCTTAGACATCACTCTGGGCACAATTGGGGGCATGCCCTGCCTGTCACACAGCCATGAGTTCCCTGGTTTTGGGTCACCCCAACTTCCTGGGCTCCACAGCCAAGCAATGTGCAGTCCTCCTCTCCTGACTCGGCGTTTTGTGGAAAAGCATCTGCAGTCTGACAGCCCCACCCCCACCCTAGTGCTAATAAGGAGCAGGCTGCTGCACACGACACAAACCCTTTTCTTATTATTGGAGAAAGGGATCCGACAAAGGCGCTTTGTGCCACGTCCCATAAGGACTCAATTCTACTGAGCAATAAAAAGCCCGTTAAACTTGCTTAGAGTTGGGATTACAAGGAAAACAAGAATAGTTTGTTCCCCAAAACCTGGCCTCAGAGCAGAAATTTCTGCTTGTGCATTTACCCTCCTCCCTCCTTCATTCCCACCCTTAAAGACAGTGGAAAGGAGAAATGCAAGAAAGCAGCTAAATCTCACCCTCACCCACTCCAGGATGTGAGCTCAAGATGTGTATTTGCAACAAGAGGCTGCACTGAAATGCATAGACACACCCGAGGAAGACAGGAAGCTGTGGGCCTCACCAAGAGTATCTTGTAGCCGTGTGGAGCAGAGAAGGGAGCAGGCTGTCATCTGGGATTCTCCCTGTGTCTCAGAACAGCCTTGGCAAAACTTTGAAATGTCTGGGAGACTCTGTATCAGTCAGCTGTCGCTGCGTAACAAAGCACCACAAACCATGTAGCTTAAAACAACAGGTGTGAGTAGTTTATTTTGAGAGGCAATCCCAGGGGGCTCTGTGGAGGAAAGAGGAAATTAAATTGAGAGGGAATAACAAAAGAAAGCTACACTTTCGTGCAAGCTATGCCTCTGTGGGTAGCCGGGGGTCAGTCGTGCTGGACCCTCTGTGGAAGTATATGGAGCTGCAGGTTGTCATTGTCTGGGATGAGGGACATTGCCTTCTACCAACACCACATATGTGTAAGTCGAGAGTCACTCCAGGGGTGTCGGTTCTCTGGCAGGACAGCCGCCACATTGACCAAACTGTGAAAAGCATGGTTTCTTTGTTCTTTGCCATCAATGCATAGGGTATGGCTCCAAGAGGTATGGAATTTAGGACAGAAAAACTTGTATTCTACATTCGATGCCAGGTACATCCTCAGCCCTCCATCAGAATTAATTTCTCTGGTCCCACCATAGCCCTGGGACATTGGCACTGCTTTGCACTGTCTGGAGAGAGATGGAAGTGAGGCTGTGAAAGTGGAGGTCATGGGATTTTCACCCAGACAGCCTGGCTCCTGAGAAGGTGTCCTCAGCAGTCACCTTCACCACCCCACTGCCCAGCCTCCCCTTGCCCGGGATCTTTTCTGTGCCTGCGAGAGGGGAGGAGATGAGAAGCTGGGAGGGGACATTCTGGATAACACGGGAGCTGCCCGTGGGTGGAAGTCTCTGCATTGTGCCCCACCCTTGGGGACAGGGGCATTTGGCTGTTGTGTTTCCAGCCAGCTCCTGCCCTCCTCCCCACCCGGCCCCACTGGCTGCTGGACCCTCCAAGGGCTTGCTGCTACCAGCAGCTCTGTCTCCATAGAAAGTGCCGGGATCCCATGCAACTTTCTCTGGCTGGCTCACACAGCCCAGTCTGACCCAACACAGCCACCTGCCCCAGGTATGGGGTTTAATTTTGTTCATCCTCATCGGTCCTCTGTGCCTGTCTCAGACCTCAGCTCCCAGGGCCCCCAGCCCACTGTCCACCATGTCATGAGCTCAGAGCAGGGAAAAGAGTAAAAAGGGAGGGGTGGGTCAGGCAGACCCCATCCTTGAGCTGCTTGGCACATGGAACCAAGCAAACCCCCAGGAGATGCCCAGAGATAAAAATCACAAGGCAAAGTCATCAACTAAAACTGGAACCCTAAGGGCTTGGGATGCCAAATATAGGGAGGCAATACATTTGTTAAGTATAAGTATATCCCATGCGATCTTTGGGATATAGTTATGCCAAAGAATTTTTTTGTTATTGTGCATGTGGTATTCAAATTTAATTGGGCAGCCTGTGTTTTATCAGGCCCTGGGTTAGTGCTGAAGGAGAAGATGGGAAGAAAGGAAAGGGCCTCCCATCATGTGAGGCTGGGGGTATTTGTTCTGTTCTCCAGCAGGTGCCTGCCCACTTGCAAAGGGTTGGTGAGAAAATGCTGATTTAGGGACTGCCAAGGGCTGAGGCCTGTTTAAACATATTCTAAGTTACTTCTGACCTCCCCTCACATGCATGCCCTGTGACAGACAAGGTTGGGGTACTGGCTATATTGGGGAGGGGTCCTGGACTGTCCTTTTCTGCCCTGCCAACAACAGCCTAAGAGAAAGGGCCGAGAGCAGAATCAGGGAAGCTCCAAAGAGCCACAGGAAGAGCCCGTGGTGGTTTGAAGCTGTGTGTACCCCAGAAAGAACCATATTCTTTTAATCCATTCCTGTGGGTGTAGACCTGTGTGGGTGGGACATTCTGATTAGGTTGTTTCAATTGAGATGTGACCCACCCCATTCAAGGTGGGTCTTAATTGCTTTACTGGAGTCCTTTGTAAGAGGATAAAACCCATACAGAAGCTAAGAGGTGAAAGAGAGAGAAACACCCAGAGAAGTTGAAAGAAAGAGCCACAGATGGAGAAGCCAGAAGCTGGAGCAATGAAACCCAGGAGAGAAGGACAGGCAGATGTCACCATGTGCCTGGCCAGGTGACAGAGGAGCCCAACCTCGAACGAAGCCCAGGAGAGGACAGGCAGAAGTCACCATGTACCTGGCCAGGTGACAGAGGAGCCCAACCTCAAACGAAACCCAGGAGAGAAGGACAGGCAGACGTCTCCATGTGCCTGGCTACCTGACAGAGGAGCCCAACCTTGAACGAAACCCAGGAGAGAAGGACAGGCAGACGTCTCCATGTGCCTGGCCAGGTGACAGAGGAGCCCAACCTCCAACGAAACCCAGGAGAGAAGGACAGGCAGACGTCACCATGTGCCTGGCTACCTGACAGAGGAGCCCAACCTTGAACGAAACCCAGGAGAGAAGGACAGGCAGACGTCTCCATGTGCCTGGCCAGGTGACAGAGGAGCCCAACCTCCAACGAAACCCAGGAGAGAAGGACAGGCAGATGTCACCATGTGCCTGGCTACCTGACAGAGGAGCCCAACCTTGAACGAAACCCAGGAGAGGACAGGCAGACGTCACCATGTACCTGGCCAGGTGACAGAGGAGCCCAACCTCGCCGGTAACCAGTCTTCAGAGAAGGTATCGTCCCATTAAAGCCTTAATTGGGACATTTTCACAGCCTCAGAACTGCAAATTGTAAGTTAATAAACCTCCGTTGTAAAAGCCAGCCCATTTCCGGTATGTTGCATTTCGTCAGCTTTAGCAAATCGAAAATGGAGCCCTATCCAAGTTTTGGAGAAGGAGAAAGCCACTCTCTGTAGCTACTCCATGAAATGCTGGGTATTCTCTCACCGTCCTCTTCCGTGAAGACTTTATGGGGCTTTTCAAATCTTATGTGAGTGTCCACAGGGCTGAGCTGTGATTTCTACCACCACAGGCAGGTGCAGAGCCTCAGATCCAGGGGGTCACAAGACAGCCCTTGGCTTCTAATTCTTAGCACGTCTTCATCATAAGGACAGTTTGCAGAGGAGGTGGCTGAGCCCACTTTGCTCATCTCTCTGGGGCAAGGGGCTCCCTGCCCCGGCCGGAGACTTCATCAAACACCTGCCCCTTTGGCCGAGGGACCCCTGGGGCGTGGAGCGGGAAAGGATTTCACTTGAAACTTTGCCAGGATGGAGGCTTTTGAAGCTTCCAATTACCCTGGGGCTGCTTTCACAAACCCGTTTTTAAAAATTGCAAACCCTTTAATCAAGTTACTTCAGTAATTTGAATTAAATTGTTAAATATTTTTGGAAATTAGCATTTTTATTCCCCATAATCTGGACATATGTTCACATGGAGATTTTTTTTAAAAAAGGGGGTGGGGACAGTCCAGGAATGTAGAGGTTATGTTCTCTTTTCTGTTTTATTCCTTGCCTCAGTTCTAGGCGGGGCTAAAATTAAGTCTGTTAAATGGTTTGCTTATATCGTGTTCCAAGACTCACCACCTGTTCATCTACAGTTCAATTTTACAGATGAGAAAATTGAGGGAAAAAGACTCATTATTTTCTGAAATGTCATATATTTCCAGAAATTACCAGGCTTGCTGGCTTTCCTATATGTGGGTATGCAAACATATTTATGCCATATTTTGCTGTGTGCTTGTAAGTAAATATATTTATGCTATATTTAGGGAGATGACACAGGGCTATATCTAAAGACACAGATTGTGTTAAAGCCACGTTTTCTTTTCAGTAAGCAAATTTTGTCTCTGAATTAGCCTCTTTGCTTAATTACTCTGTTGGATTCAAACTTGTATCTTCTAGGTGTCTTGTCTCTTGGATGCCACCTAACAGCCCAGTGGTTTATTAAATCACATTTCAATTTCATGCAGATCCCCTCGCCTGGGAGAACTGAACCTCCATCAACATTTGCCTAGACAAATGACCATCATTATGACATGAACCCTGATAAGAAAAAGGAAAATGCCAATCTGCTCTTGTCTTTCTTTGCCAACCCCATTTTTTAGTCTCCAGCTGTGTGAGAATGACATTCAAACCATAAGCATGTGGGGGATTTGCAACGTTTGGTGTGGAAAATTCCAAAAACCCATATATAGTTTTTATAACAATGTAAATGCACTCTGCCTATAATTACTCATGTTTATTGCAGAGTTACAGCTGAGTGTGGTAAGGGAAATTTGTAAAGCACTGAGCTCGTCATGTCCTCACACATGGAGTACAGCTGAAGGTTCTGGGGTCCATGATATTTGGGAGTGAGAGGCACACATGGGTCAGTAGACCTTCTGGGTTTGTAGGTAAAACAGAGAAGGGGTCCCTGAAAGCAGTTGTAATTAGATTGTTGGATGGGGTGGGGATTTGCAATGCAAATAGTCGGGAAGCAGAGAGAAGAGATTCCAAAACTGTACTGCAGGAGAAAGGGACGGAAACTGGGGAGGAAAGAGGGGTTGTGGAGGAGGGTGAAGGGGATTTGGGTCAGGGGTCCACAAGACCATCTCCAGGTTGGTGATTCGCTAGGAGAATCCCCGGGACTCAGCACAGAATTGTACGCACAGTCTGTATTTCGGTGTTGTGTTGTATTTTATTGCATTGTATTGTATTTGCATGGTATTGCATTTTATTGTATTGCACGGTATTGTTTTTCAGTGAAAGACTTCAAAGCAAAACCAGCCAAGGGAAAAGGCACGCAAGAGATGTCCAGAGGAAACCTGGAAACGGGAGCAAGCTTCCAAGAGTTCTGTCCTGGTGGAGTTGCTCACTGGAGCCTCAGTGCCTGTTCATCGGGGGCTGCTCACAGAGGCACCCTCTGCCTGGCATGGCCCAAAATTCCAGACCCCAGAAGGAAAACAGGTGTTCAGCAGAGACCATACAGTTTGCACGAACAGTTTAGGCAGTGGAAGATTTTCTTATCAGTCAGGGAATCCTCCTGCGCCAAGTTCAAGCGCTAACCTTGGAAGCAGGACCTTCTAAGGGCAGCAGTCTCGGGGCTCTGGTGATAACTCTTTTCTGCACATTATTCAAGTTTCAGAGTGTGCCAGACAGGAGGGGAGAAGGAGAGAGAAGGAAGAGAAGGATGCATCTGTTTACATAGAAAAGAGTTGTCTCTGGAGAGAGCTCCAATGTCTAAAGGGAAAAATGTGTGTAGGGCAGAAGAATCCCCTCCTGTACTTCTCCAGGGAACTTAAAATCTGCATCATTTGTCGATGCTCTGGGAGCTGGCTTTGCGTGTGCAGCCGGCCGTGGTTTCACGTTGCTTATGTGTTAATGCAATGCGTGAAACTGACCCCTCCCCGCCCTCCCCTGTGATCCCTGCTGACTCCTCCCCACCCTCCCCTCTGGTCTCTGCTGAGCCTTCTCTGCCCTCCCCTGTGGTCTCTGCTGGCCCCTCCCCATCGTCCTCTGAGTCTCTGCTGGCTCCTGGGCCATAACCCATCCAGGCTGCCCTGTAACACCCCCTGTGTCCATGGGGTTTCTCTCTGCAGTTGGAGTTTTCCCTCCAAACGTCCATGCCCCTGGACACTGTTGAGCTTCCTGGTGATGGAGCAGTGTGGCATCTGTGTGTGCCTTCCCAGAGCCTGGCTTAGACCCCATCCAGAGCTGCCGGTGAGATGCCATGCTGACACCTCAGCAGGACCCCTGAGCGTCCTTCCTGGAGATGACCGTCCACCCACCATGCCAGGAGCAAGGCTTTGGCCAGTGCATGAACAGCAGAAAAGCAAACTACGGACCAGAGAAGAGACACAAGGGTGTCCAGTCCAAACCCTCTGCTCACAAATGATGAAACCGAGGCCCAAGAGGGTGTACTGCTCACAGCCCGTGGACATCCCTTTGGAAATGACAAGCTCTTCCTCAGGGTCAGACCCCCCACCCCAACCCTCAGCCTCCTGCCTCCCTTTGATGACACCGGGCCGGCTCTTGAGTGACAACCTCATTCCAAAATTGTGTCCTGTGTACTTTTGGTCACCGAGTTGAGGTTGAAAATGGCATTCAAGTGTATCTCATGTGCGAGCATTCAGTGAGCTTCTGCATGTCGTGTCTTCCCGTGTTCTCTAGAAGCATCAAGGAGCTGCCTCTGCAGAATGGCCAGTGCATCCAATTTCCGGAATCATCTGTGGGGGCTGCTACAGCCACGGGAGTTTCAGGAAATCCTGGTGGTTCATTCGGGTTCCTGCGGCCCCCGGTTTGGAAAGCAGACAACCTGAGCCACAGAGAGCCAGCTCTTACGTCCATGGGGCAGGGACCACCTCCATCCCCGAATGTACCTCCAGCTCCCCGCAAGGAGCTCCAAGCAACGTATCCACTTGATAAACATCTGCCGAATGCCTTGAGTCGCTGTGAGGCTCTCCAGCTCTGGTTCGCCTCTCGGTAGGCTTTCTAGAGGCACACAGATGCAGCTGTAGACAGTAGCCATTCATGCACGTAACTGATGAGTGTGAGTGTTTTATTAAGTGCTCTCTGAGGCACGGGGAGCGACGTACATCAGCTCCCCTTTACTTCTAAGTGGTGGAATTTCCGTGCCTTCATTTCCAGCCTCTGCGGACTCTAAGTGGTTCCCCAACCTGCCATCAATTTCAGCCCATCTCTATCCCTCCTAACGGGCAATCACCAGGTCCATTTGGGCAATTATTCCCTGAGATGGGATTGTATACGAGACTCCTGTAGATCTGCATTTATGCGAGGGGGAGCAGTTGTAGCAGCTAAGTGGATGCAGGTAATTTAAGGTGCACAGCTGGTTCCTGCAACCTAACTTGCCACGGGTGCTTTTCCTTGTGGACCATCGAAGTGCTGTTTAAATAAGGTGCAGTTCTGTAGCGTTTGACCCAGCCTGTTTCTCAGGCTGCTCTGTGAGCCATTAGCATCCTTCAGCATAGGTATGCAGATGGAGCCGCACCTGAGCAGGTTCTTACCCTGACATTTACCCTGACACCTATTCTATTTACCGACACCGACACCAGGTGTCTCCTTCGTCACTATAATGGAAATTTGCAGGGGTTAAATGTTGACTGATCATAGCCGCCTTGGGGGGGTGACGGTTTGCAGGACAACTTGGCTCCCACAGCTGACCTGACTGCCCATGACCACAGCCTGTTGGAGGGGCAGAGCTGCTGTCTTTCTCAGGTTATTAGAGCTCCAGGTGTGACACCTGCATATATTTAGGAGGTTTGCTATGCCTATTCTTTTAAAAATGTGTTTTATTTTGGTAACACCTATATAACATAAAATTTACCATTTTGACAATTCTAAGTGTACAATTCAGTGGCGTTAATTACCTGCACAAAGCTGTGCAACCATCACCTCCATTACCAAAACTTTTCCATCACCCCATTTTAAACTCCACACCCATTAAGCAATATCTCACCACTACCCCCCAGGCCTTCGTAACCTCTAATATTAGTTATGTCTCTATGACATTGCTTACTCTACATGTTTTGTATAAGTGGAATCGTACAATATGTGGCCTTTGGTGTCTGGCTTATTTCATCCAATATGATGTTTTTGATTCTTCCAAGCCGTAGCATCAGCCAGGACTTCATTCCTTTTTACGGGTGAATAATATTCCATTCTGGGTCTAGACCACATTTTGTTTATCCATTCATTATTAAGTTTTGCAAAGTGTGGACTTTTGGGTTGAACTTACTCCTTCTTATTTAAATTAAGAATGTTTTCAAGTATAAAAAATAGAAGTGCTTCAAAGCATATAGAGATAGATAGCAGTTAGTAAAGGGGGAACATTAATCTAATAAGAACAGATAAGATATGGAGGGTGCTCTTAATGATATGTGAATGCTCAGGATTGACTATGGTGTGTTAATTTTCATGTGGTATGGTAGGAATATATTGGTAGCAATGAAGTTATTTCAGGATATTTGTTTTTCCTATTCCTCTGTCTTGTTTTGTCTGGAAATGTTTTTTTATTATTATTTTTTATACATAAAGTTTTAAAAAAAAACCATGCAGATGGGTCTGTGATGAAACACTGCAGAATTCTCCCCTCTTTCCTCAGCCCCACCTCACTGCCAAGCCCCCTTCATTTCTGATTTGGGTTCTTCTGGCTGTTTCCCTATCTATATATGCTCTCTTTATAAATGGTATTTAAAATGCTATTTTTGGAGATTGTCTTTTGTCTCCTGGCTCTAATACCTCCTTTATTGCACCCTTCTCTTCTCCCTCCTCTCTTTCCCCAAAATGGAAGTCACTGTTAGTTTCCACAGGAGTTCCCTCTGCAGTTTCAGGCCCCTCACTCTACTATGCCCACATTTCAAGATAAGCCAGGGCCATGCAAACCTGTGTGCTTTCTGAGATGCTCTGCCTTCTGTGTCAACTTGGCTCGGCCATCGCCCCCAGTTCCTGAACAAAACACTCTTCCGGTGAGGCTCGGGAGGGGTTCGGTAGAGCTGGTTAATATCTCCGATCAGTGTTCTGGGTCAAGGAGACCACCTCAATAATGTGCGGGGACTTTGTCCAAGCAGTTGGGAGATTTAAGAGCAAAACTAAGGTTTCCTGGAGAAGATGTTCTGTTTCAAGATGACAGTACCAACTCCCTTCTGAGTTTCCAGCCCGCCCTGTGAGCTTCAGACTTGCCGGATCCTGCAGTCATGTGAGCTAGTTCCTTAGAGTAAATCTCCCTGTATAACTGTAAATACACACACATGCACACACACACACACACACACATTCAGATTCTTTGTATTGGTACTGTTTTTCTGGAGAACCTGACTGATACACCACTGTTCTGGTTTGCTAATGCTGCCATTATGCAAAATAACAGAAATGGATTGGCTTTTATAAAGGTGGTTTATTTGGTTACAAAGCTACAGTCTTAAGGCCATAAAATGTCCAAGGTAAGGCATCAACAACAGGGTACCTTCACTGAAGGATGGCCATTGGCATCCAGAAAACCTCTATTAGCTGGGAAGGCACGTGGCTGGCATCTGCTTGCTCCCAGACTGCATTTCAAAATGGCATTCTTCAAAATATTGCTTAGCTGCAGCTGCTCTCTCAGTTCCTGTGTGTTCTTCAAAGTATCCATCTTGGCTGTAGCATCTCCTTCTGTCTGTGAACACTCTTATAGGACTCCAGTGATGTAATAAAGACCCACCCCGAATGGGTGGGGCAACACCCTCATGGAAATAATCCAAAGGTCTTGTCCACAGTTGATTGAGTCACATCTCCATGGAAACACTCAATCAAAGGATTCCATCCTAATCAACACTAGATACATCTGCCCACATAAGACTGCATCAAAGAACATGGTGTTTAGGGGGACATAATACATACAAACCTGCACAACCACTAACCCAGCAGTGAAACAGTGACGGTTCTGGCACTTAGCTAAAGAAGGATTGTATTTTTAAGACCTTGAAAATGTGAGGGTGATATTAGAAATACCTATCAACAAAGCAGCCTTGTGTGCTGCACAGATGAACCTGAGAGCTGTTAGAGTCACACTGATTCAAGACAAAAGGACCATGCTAAAGAGATTGTAACCAACAGAGAACCCAGTCATGGGTAATAAGGGGTAAGACAAGAGAGGGAGGGGCAGTGCAGTGGAGAGCTCAGATGCAGGCTGGGGCTCAGACATCCAGATTCAAACCCTGTCCCTTCAGGGATGTTTCCTCATCCAACTGTGTGCAGCAACGTGGAAATAAATCATGGTTCCAGGGATGGTTGTTGTGTTAGTTTGGATTTATTATGTCTCCCAAAACGCCATTATCTTTGATGCAAT
The DNA here is from genome assembly GCF_015220235.1 of Choloepus didactylus. Lineage (NCBI taxonomy): Eukaryota > Metazoa > Chordata > Mammalia > Pilosa > Megalonychidae > Choloepus > Choloepus didactylus. The sequence goes on along the minus strand of NW_023637621.1, from coordinate 525,477 downwards.
CTTCTGTGAGCAGACTTGTTAGTGTTGATTGGATTGCGATTCTTTGATTGGGTGTTTCCGTGGAGATGCAACCCACCCAACTGTAGGTGATAACGCTGGTTGGATAATTTCCATGGAGGTGTGGCCCCGCCCATTCAGCAGGGGCCTTGATTAGTTTACTGGGGCCCTATAAAAGCTCAGACAGAAGGAGCGAGCTTGCTACAGCCAAGAGGGACACTTTGAAGAATGCATGGAAGCTGAGAGAAGAGCTGGAGCTGAGACAGATATTTTGAAGCTGGCCATTGGAAGCTGATACAGACATTTTGGAGAAAGTCATTTTGAAACCAGGACTCTGGAGCAGACACCAGCCATGTGCCTTCCCAGCTAACAGGTTTTCCGGACACCATTGGCCATCCTCCAGTGAAGCATTAGCAAGCTAGAACAGTTACAGAGGGATAGAAAAGTCATACAAATGACAAGCGTTAAAGCCACAAGATAGTACTATAGAAAAAGGTGATTTTTAGAGTGAGAGACAGACAGATGTTGAAGAGGTGAAGCTGAATAATAGATGGCCATCAGTGGCTGAAGGATGCAAAGGTTTTTTTCTTCCTGCTGGTCTCTACTTTCCAAGTGAGATGCCCTGATGGCACGTTTTGCCCTTCGATGACAGAAAGTGTTATTGATATAGAAAGGAATGTGGAGGAAAAGAGCAAAGGAGCTGGTCTGCTGCTTGCATATCTTGAAGGCACATGGCTTGGAGAGGAGAGATTAAAGAGCCAAGCAATTGGAAATTCCACTTTGGTTCTTCTTGCCCCTGCTTCCTGATGGAGAGCCAGGTGGTGCGCACCTGAACACAGTCTACAGAGGAAGTAGTGAGAATTTGAGTGAGTTCCTCAAAGAGTTGAATACTTTATGACCATATGACCTGGCAATTCCACCCCTAGGTATAGACCCAAATGAATTGAAAGCAGGGACTCAGATACCTGTACACCAATCTTCCTAGTGGCATTATTCACAAGAGCTAAAATGTGGAAGCAACCCAGGTGTCCATCCACACAGTGGAATATTATTCAGCCATGAAAAGGAATGAAGCTCTGATTCTTGCTTCATCACAGATGGACCTTGAAGACATCATGCTGAGTGAAAGAAGATGGACACAAAAAGCCAGCTGTCATGTGATTCTATTGATGTGAAAGGTTCAGAGGGGACAAGTCTATAGAGACAGAAAGCAGACTCATGGTTTCCAGGGGCTGGGGGAGGAGGGAATGGAAAGCCATGCCAATCAGTACCCACTTTCCTTTTAGATTGATGAAAATATTCTGGAGCTAGATAGAGGCGGTGATTGCACAGAATTGTGAGTGTACTTAAGGCCCCTGAACTGTTCACTTTAAAATTGTTAATTTTATGTTGTATGAATTTCACCTCCATTAATAACAAGAAGGAATTCTTGTGCGTTCCCAGGGTGGGATGGAGGAGAGCAGAAACCAGAGGCAAGCTCCACGGCCCTCCTAAAGCCAAGTTACCCCATTCTCCCTAGAACTGGAGCAGCCTTCCCTTCCCAAGTCCCTGTAATCTCCACAGGAGGCTCGGAAATTACAGGGAAGATATACCTCACTGAGAAAGATCACTTCACCTAAAATGCCTCCAATAGGAGGCATGCCCACCCTTTGACATCTCCGCAGAGCAGTGCAATGTGCAGGCTCTCCCTGTTCTGCCGAGTTGGTGAATATCTTATTCTTATCTTCATACAAGAAAGGCTCAGGTCTAGAGTTGCACAGGAAACCTGGCACTTGATATTCTGACATTGGGGTTCCCCTTACCTGCCAAGCAGAGGCAGAACACGGACACAGCTGATGATCCCAGGACCCCTGGAAACTACAAATGTTGCCAATTTTCTGATTTTTCCTGTAAGCCCAGTTCCAAGAGGGCATTCTGGTAGAAACTCTGATGGAAGGGCTCATTCTTTCCCTTTTTGGATCCCTCCTCAAAAGGACACTTCTGGCAGGGCTTTGTATGGATGGCATAGGGCTGACATCATCTATGCTCTCCGCTTGTGAAGAAAAGTTCTGAGAGAGAGTTTGACAGTTGATGTGGGAGCAGATGAGATGGGGCAGCCTTTGAAAGTCTTTTCCTTCCTTCTTGGGTTTCCTGAGGTTAAGTGTTAGCTCATAGGTGGCATTCCGGAGAGCGGAGATCAAACGCAGGTGGGATGTTCAAGTCGATGCACCAGAAATGAATCTCTGCAGAGAGAAGAGGTTTTGAGCTCCATGCCTCCCAGGCAGATAGCTGGAGGGGGTCTTTGAAAGGGGAGCCACATGGTCATAAAATTGGGGGTCTCCTGGGCCAGGGAAGGTGACATGCATCCAGAGGATTCTTGTTTTCGTCTTGGAGAAAGAAACCAGGAAACAGGACAGCATCTCCAGGTGAGTCCTTCCTTCCTCCAGGTGAGTCCTTCCTTCTTCCAGGTAAGTCCTCCCTTCCTCCAGGTGAGTCCTCCCTGCCTCCAGGTGAGTCCTCCTTGCCTCCAGGTGAGCCCTCCCTTCCTCCAGGTGAGTCCTCCCTTCCTCCTGGTTAATCAGCCCTGCTCCTCCCTTCCTCCAGGTATGTACTCCCTGTGTCCAGGTGGGTCCTCCCTTCCTTCAGGTGCATCCTCTCTTCCTCCAGGTGAGTCTTCCCTTCCTCCTGATGTGTCCTCTCTTCCTCCAGGTGAATCCTCCCTGCCTCCAGGTGGGTTCTCCCTTCCTCCAGGTGCATCCTCTCTTCCTCCAGGTGAGTCCTCCCTGCCTCCAGGTGAGTCCTTCCTTCCTCTAGGTGAGCCCTCCCTTCCTCCAAGTGAGTCTTGCCTTCCTCCAGGTGAGTCCTCCCTTCCTCCAGGTGAGTCCTTCCTGCCAGTCTGCTTTCGGACCACAACGCAGCATCAGCAGGACACAACTGCACCAGAGGCTCCCACCTCCTGGTCACTTTGGAAACGTGGGTCATTTCTGTGCAAATCCCAATGTGTAGAGATGAAGCATCTCATGTTGGAGAAAATATTGCAGGGGATTGAGATGTCCTGCACATTCTTTATTTGCCTGTGAAGTTCCCAGAATGAAACTGAATGATTTGGACACTTTTGGAAGCTGTGTTCAGCTTTCTCTCTCTACTAGTTTTCACCCAAGTAAAACAACAAGACCAGAAATGATTGCTTATTGTAAGTAAATGTTTTTTTTTTTAATATTAAGTGGAAAATGGATGATGGAGCAGTCGTTTTGTTGACAGAATAGGTCCAGTTGATGCACAGCTGTTGGTGGTGATTTTTCTATCCACCAGGAGCCCGTGCTCCAACCCAGTGTAAACAGTATCCATCCCAGCTTGGAGTAATGTGTGATGGCGACTTCCCTGTCAGCATCGAAGAGGTCAGGGTGACCTTGTCCGGTGACCTTGCCCTGGGCCAACATTGAGTCAGAAGTAGACAGTTTTCGGTCACTCAGGAGAGAAAGGCAATCCTTAGAGGAGCAGAAAGGAAGGGGGCTTCCCTCCCACCCACCCACCCCTCTGATACCCATTGCTTTGACGCACTCTCACTCAAAAAATGCTCATCAAATGCCGTGCAGCAGTGGCTTAAAAAGAGAATAAACAGGGTGGTAAGCCAAGAGTAACTGGGTATGTCCGCAGAGCCTTTCCTTCCCCCCCCAGCCTCAAACTTGGAGCTCTCAGTTTAAAATCCACAGCAGAACCTCCGATCACAAAAAGGAAACGCCCAGTGAAAGTCAAGGAGTGTGGGGGCTGTTCTCAGATTCACCCAATGCCAGCCAATCCACCTGAGTTGACGTGCACTGGGACCACTGCCCTTTGTGCTTCCCCCTGCTCCTTTTGGGTCTTCTGGCAATGCACTTTTTATTGACTGCACAGGAATTGCTACTTGCTTCTCCTCTCTCTCGGCCATTCTTTTCCACAGTGCCATAAAACATTTGGAAAACTTTATTCCCAATGTTTTTATAGGCAGTGTTGGGATTTTATGAGCCACCCACATCCTTCCTGAGTATAGCTAGCACAGAATGTCTATTTGCTTCAGAACTGGTCCTCTGCTTCTTTTTTTTATGTTAATTTACTTGATATTTAAAAGGATGCCTAAAACACAGGGTTGATTCCAGAGTTTAATTTCAGTTTTGCTTCCAGGTATTCTGGGAGACCCAGGGCTGCCCTTGAGGTCCAGGGAACAAGTGTAAGACCAGGCAGTGGGCAATGAGGGAACAGAGAAGTTGGTTGTGCCCAGCCCTTTGCACACACAAACCTGGGAGGGCCGAGAAGTGGTGATGGGCTTTGGGGAACCTTTGGAAGAATCCCTTTGGAGAGCACGAGGAGTCCAATGAAAGTGCAATAACTCATTGGGCCAGGACCCATTGGTTTGGAATTTATAGATCTTGGCTGATACAGTCAAAACAGTGGCATGGAGAGATTTCTCAAAAGAGTGAGCTCCTGAAGAAAAGTGAGCCAGTTTGCTGAGATCTCTCTTAAGTGATCCGCCTTGCTTTTTATGCCCCAAGCTGGACAGTCTTCCATAATGACCAATGACCTTCTTGTTGCACAAGAGATAGGACTCCCTCTTAGGTCTTGTGTCTCTGCACCTCTCCTGTCACTCATTCAACAAACCATTGACCAGTTGCTACATGCTGGGCACGGTTTTTGTATTAGGCTAGAACCTGTAAGCAAACCCGCAATCCTTGCAGAGCTGGCCTTCTACCAAGGGTGACAGAAATCAACATCATGAGGCTTATGGAAAAAATAAACTGAGGAAGGGACAGGATTGTGGTTCCGGGGAAGAAGTGGGTGAAATTTGGAAGGAAGCTGTCTGAGCAGGACTTGAGCAGAGACTTTCAGCAGGCCAAGGCATGAGCTGTGTGGATGGGAATCTGGGGTGACAGGGTCTCTGGTAGAGGCCAACCACCTGTGCAAAGGCCCTAAGGCAGGAACATGCCTCACAAGTTCAAGGGCAGCCAAGGGACCAGAGCAGCTGGGGTCAGGAGAGTGAGGAGCAGAAAGCTGAGGATGCATGAGGCTGGAGAAGGAGTGAGGGGTCCAGGCACTGTGATGTTTCTGGTCAGGGGAAGAACTTCAGCTCTGACTCTGAACAACATGGCATGGAGCAGTACCCATGGGCCAGTTTTTTGATGGGGCATGCTGGCCTCTTTGTTGGGAGTAGCATGGGTACAGAAAGTGAAGGTAGATATGGGAAATGCAGGTAGGAGCCTCCTATGTTCATCCAGGTGAGAGGTGATGGTATCTCAGAATACAAACATGGCAGGAGTAGTGTATAGAAACAGTGAGATTCAGGATCTGGGGATGAAACCAAGTGAGGAAGCTCAGATGATCCCAAGCTCCTGCACTTGAGTATCTGGAAGGATGGCATTGCCACACCAACACAAAGAGGACCCTGGGTGGAGGGGCTTGGGGGAAATGTCATGCTAAGCTGAGGTATCTGATGGACTGGATTTCAGGAGAGAGGTCTGGGTAGGAAGTATGAACTTGAGACCCATCAACAGATATTTAAATCCAAGAGGATAAAGGAGAATGCCAAGGCACTGAGCACACATAGAAAAGAGAAAATGGTGAAGGACTGGTCCTTGGGATCCTCCTTGGTTAACAGTTTTAAGGGAGAGGAGGGCTCTGGAAGGAGACCAAGAAGGCAAGAAGGTGCAAAGGGAATATGAGGATCAGGGGTCAAATGGAAGAACTTTGAGGACGAGGGGTTGCTCAGTGTGTGTGAAAGTTCTCAGAACTGACCACTGGGTGACTCTGGCAACACTAGTTTCAATGGGCGAAGGGGATGGCAGGCAGGAGCAGTGAATGTAAGGGAGGAGGCTGGAGAGAAGTTGGGGACAGTGAATAGCGAAAGCTCTTTCCTAAACAGGGGAGAAGAGAGATGGAGAGGAAGCCACCGGGAAAGTTGCATCAAGGGAAGAATTTTGTAGGAATGGAGAGATAAGGGCTGTACTCAAACTGAAGGACATTATCTGGGTGGAGGGAACATTCCATGATGTTGGAGAGTGAGGAGAGTCTTGGGGTGTCCCCCTTGAGTGTATGAGAGCAGAGGCATTTGGCATACAAGGGACAGATGGGCTTTAGACAGGTTCAGGGATCACTCCTCTGTAGACAAGCAGCTGGGAGCCAGGTGCAGAGCCTGGCGGGAGGGTCACTGGGGGTCCGTGGAGATTCCCTTCAGGTTTCTTCAGTTTTCTCAATGACATGGAAGCGGGGTCAGTCCCTGGAGGTGAGGTGATGCAGGCAGGAGCTGATAGGTGGAGAGGCGGCTGGGTCAGTGGACAGCTGGAGACTTTGGGAGTCCTTTTCTAATCATGTCAATGTTCTCAGCACAACAGGAAGCAGAATTAGCTGAAGATGGAGGAGATGCCTGTAGGAGCTGGGGGTGCACAAGCTGGTGGGTGGGTGGTGAGTTGGTTGTGTGTTGAGGGGCCTTGGAAGATCTCTTCTGATTGCCTCAATTTTCTCAGCACAATAGGAAGCAGGGGCTTGAGATGGAGAGGTTGGAGTTTGGATGAGAAAGGAGAAGGTGTGAAGTTCTCCAGGAGGAAAAGAGAATGAATAGAAGAATATAGGATGGTTCCTGGACAGCAAGAAGCACCCATTGCAGATGGTGACCAGGGATTTGAAGTGAAGACAGCCAGGGAGTTTACATGGCTTTCTCCACCATATTTAGCCATTGGGTGAGACAACAATTGGGTGAGGAATTGGATTTTTCTAGAGTTGTGCTTTGAATAAAAAGAGTAAAAGAATTCAATACTGGGCATGCCAATGGAAGGTGAAGGCAGAAAAGCGAGTCTCATTATCAACAGTGTGATGAAGGTGGGCAAAGCACGGGAGAGAACATAAGGGAACATGAAGGATGATGGATGGAGGTTTGCATGGTGGTGAGTTGTTGGGGCCCCAAGGTGCTGGAAGGAGAGAGAGGGTGGTGGGAGGGAGATGGAGGAATGCGAGGGGAAAATGAGATGATGGAGGGCTCATACATATTGGCAATGCCAGGTCAAGGATATGACCTTGGGAGTTGATAGCTGATGTAACATTGGGTCTGCATCAGTCAGGGTTGTCCAGAGACAACCAATAGGAGACAATAGGTAGGTAGGCTGGTGATAGATAGATAGATAGATAGATAGATAGATAGATTATAGATAGATAGAGATGACAGATAGATTATAGATAGATGGATAAATAGATGGATAGATGACAGATAGATTATAGATTGATAGATGATAGATGATTGATAGATGATAGACAGATGATAGATAGATATGACAGTTAGATTATAGACAGATAGATAAATAGATGGATAGATGACAGATTATAGATTGATAGATGATAGATGATTGATAGATGATAGATGATAGATGATGGATAGATGAAAAGGTATAGATTTAGATAGATTAGATAGATAGATATGACAGATAGATTATAGATAAATAGATGGATAGATGACAGATAGATTATGGATTGATAGATGACAGATAGATAGCTGATTGATAGATGATAAATAGATAGATGATAGACAGATGATAGATGAAAAGGTATAGATTTAGATAGATTAGATAGATAATAGAGATAGATAGCTAGATAGATAGAACTAAATAGATGACAGATAGATTACAGATAGATAAATAGATGGATAGATGACAGATAGATTTATAGATTGATAGATGATTGATTGATAGATGATAGACATGATAGATAGATAGATGATAGATAGATGATAGATGAAAAGGTATAGATTTAGATAGATTAGATAGATGATAGATAAATATAAATTGATAGATGATGGATGATATAGACAAGAAGTTGATAGGTATAGATAAATAAATAATACCTAGATAGGTAGATGATTGACAGATGGTTGGATAGATAGATGATAGATAAAAAGATTTATTTTAATGACCCGGGTCACGTGACAGTAGAGCAATGAGTCCACAATCTTTGCTGCAGGCTGGAAGGCTGGCAAGGCAGAATAGGAACTGACGGTGTAGTTTTGAGGCAGAATTTCTCCTTTTTCAGGAAACCTCCATTTGCCCTCAAGTCCTTCAACTGAATGAATGAGCCCCTGTGTTATCAAGGCTGGTGTCCTTTACTTCAGGTCACCTGATCTTAGGTGTAATCCACGTGTACAGAATTCCTCTGCAGCCTCACCTGCATGCGTGTTTGCAGGACTAACTGGGCCCCACGGCCTGGCCCAGTCGTCACAGAACTGGCCACGTCACCCACCCCCCGGGGCCTGAGCTGGCCATTCATCTGGGCTGTGTCCTGGGCTGGGGATCTGGGGGCTGGGCTTCCCCCTGGTTTGCATGCACAGTCCTCCTTCAATGAGCTTCGACTTCCCTTCTGTGTTCAGGGTCCAGCCTCTCCCCTTGGATGGATGGAGAGGTTCCCTTGGTGGGAAGCTGAGATGGAGACACAGCCCTGTGATGGGCTCCCCTCTCCACCGTGTGTCCAGATGCTGTGTCCCTGTACAGTCCCCCTGTCATCAGGGATGGCTGACCCCGACAGCCAATCCTAACCCTAAGCCCAATGGCCCAACAGGTGAGAGCCTGCCCAGGGTCATCATGTTGTCCCCTGGGGGAGCCCACTCTGGTGAGAAAGTTTCCTGGGTGACTTGAGCCTCCCTGCCCTACATGGAAAGCCTTAAGGAGGGCATCTGGACAGCCAGAGCCATAAGGGGAGGGGGTGTCTGTGCCCCAGGAGGCCACAGGGGCCCTAAAACCAGCGACTCCCCTCCCTCAAGGAGCAGGTCGCTGTCAGGGGCCGAGAGCCCTTGTCTGCAGACCCCATCCTGCCTCCACTCCCTTCAGGCAGGATGCCCTGACCCCGTTGGAGAACCCCAGGTGGGTTTCATTTAGGAAGATGGTAACTTCCTGGCAGCCCCTTTCCAGCAACTTCAGCCTCTTGGGCCACCCCCATGTTGGTTGTTTTATGCATTTTTTGGGGGTGTCGTCCTGCCCTGGAATGTGAGCTCAAACAGGACAGGGATGTGCATCTGTCCACAGCTGAGCTGCACTCCCCCTGCGTGGGGGAGTGCTAGAGACACAGGAGGTTCCCAAAAAATGCAACGAATCAATGAATGAATGAAAGAATGAATGAGTGATAGGAGATGGATGGACAAACCATTTCCTTAAGGCAGAGAGAGCATCCAACTTTGTTCCCTCTCCCCCTTATCTTTCCAAGCTTAGTGGTAACTTTGCTTAATGGCCAAACTCAACTGAGGCACCAGTGGAATGAATCATAGGATCATTATCCATGCCAAATACTCTCCTCACACTTCATATGCTCTATCTTCACCTTCACGGCCACCCTATCTATGAGATGGAAATTTTTATGAGTGTCCCCATTTTACAGATAAGGAAAACGGAAAGCTTAGAGCCTGGGTAACTGGCCAAGGTCCTGACATCAAACAAGAAGTAGAGCTTGGAGCCATGTCCAACCGTGAACCAGTTCTGGGGTTCAGGAGTTCTAAGATCAAGGTGTCGGTTGGATTATGTTCCTTCTGGAAGCCCCAGGGGAGTGTGTGTTCTCTCCTTTTCCAGCTTCTGGGGGCCGCCAGAAGTCCTTCACTTCTGGACCCTTCTCTGCTCTTCAAAGCCAATGGTGTAGCATCTTCAAATCTCCCTCTGGTTCTCACCGTCTCCCTTCCTCTTAAAAGGACACTCATGATGACACAGGATCCTCCCCATCCCACCCAGGAGGAGCCTCCCATCCCATTCAGGAGAAGCCCCCCATCCCATCCAGGAGCCGTAACTTCATCCGATCTGCAGAGTTGGAATCTCACATTCACAGGTTCTGGGGGTGAGAATGGGGGTATTTTCGAAGGGTGTTATTCAGCCCACCATGCACAGATGTATTTTAACATGAGCCATGGATGGCTTCGTGGAGGACACAGGGCCCCTGAACTTGCTAAAGATCACAAGTGCACATGCTTTTTACGGGACAGAGGAACCATAGTTTTCATGAAATTCTCAAAACACTTCTTCAAACTTCAGCTTTCAGAGGTTTTCTGACTCCCCTTCCCATAACCTGCATGGTTACAAACATGAAAAAGAAAAATCGCTCCCAGAAAGCACCAAAGACCAATGCCAGGCAGAGCCAATGTGGGAAATCAGTTTCCAGAGAGGGAAACAGGTTCTCTGGGCATGGTTTTAAGATTAAAACTAAATTGCACCACAGGGAAGATGTAGAACTGCACCCAGCTGCTGCTCCCCTTGCAGCCCGAAAGGGGGGATCTTAGACTGTTTGTTGGATACTTCCAGTCAGAAGTCATTTTGCTCAAATTTCATTCGTTTTTCCAGAAATGCTTTTGGACTGAGTTGGTGCACAGGTACTCAAGTTTTCAGTCCACTTCTTGGGAACTCTCTCCAGAGCAGTTAACATCCTTGGGAGATGGAACAGTTGCCCACGGGGGGTTCAGAGGGAGAAACCCTTCTCTGAGAACCTGGCTTCGCCACCATGCAGACACAGGTGCCTTGATGGACATGCCCTCGCCTGATGGAAAAAGGGACCCCCATTTGTTGCCACGCTCTGTGGGTTTTTCTCCATCTGGAAGTGGACATTCTGCTCTGCTGGCTGCTCGGTGTGACTCGTGGTTAGGGAGGGTCCAGTGATCCAGTGACTCAGTGGTCTGCCTTAGCTCTCGATCTTGTTGTCAGAGTTCACACTCGCCATGCTTGTTTTTAAAATAAAGGCAGGCACTGCTCACCTGGAAGGAGAGGAGAGAAGAGAGAACAACAGAGAACAGCCATCAGGTCCCGGTGGGGTTTGGAGAGGAACAGCCAACTGACATTCATCCCAGCATGGCCCCAGCTGTGAAGACTGGGTGGACACCATTCATTCCAAGCATCCTCAGCCCTGACCACTTTTCTGCTTCTGGAAGCTTCTAGACCAGCGTCTAAACTGTCCCCAGGGGGGCAGAGACAAAGGAAGTGGCTTTCGTGATATCTGTAATTCGTTGATCATTACCTAAAAAGCAGAACCCTGTTAGAATGACAGACACAGCTCCTCCCCTGCCAGGCTGGGTTGGTGAGGCAGGAGGTTACAGCCGGACACTTCCGTGCTCCCACACAGGAAGGAAGGCATTTCCCATTGCTAAAAAGGAAAGACAAAATAAATTGGCCTCCAAGGTGAAATTTTCCCAGATGGTCCTTAGTCCGTGTTTTCAACCTGGAGAATTGGTTTTAAAAATAAAACCCAAGGAAGACAAGATAAGGGCTTGTACCTTCATCTACACCCACAAACCCTGTGAAGTGGTTTGGAGCTTTTATGCACCACAGAAAAGATCGTGCTCTTTTCATCTGCTCCTCTGGGTGCAGACCTGTTGTGGGTAGGACCTTTTGATGAGGTTATTTCAGTTGAGGTGTGCCCCAGGTGGGTCTTAATCCTCTTACTGGAGTCCTTTTTGAGAGGATGAAAGGCAGAAAATGCCTAGAGAAGTTCAGAGAAAAGCCCTGGAAAGGCTAAGAGAGGACCCACAGAAAACAGAGAGGAAGCCACTGAAGCCAGGAGCTGAAGCAACAAAACCTGGGAGAGAAGGACCAGCAGACACTGGCCATGTGCCTTCCCGTGTGACAGAGGAGCCCCAGATGCTGGCGGCCTGTCTTCAGAATCCAGGTATCATCCTGTTGATGCCTTCAGTTGGATGTTTTCACAGCCTCAGAACTGTAAATTGTAAGTTAATAAATCCCCAATGTAAAAGCTAACCCATTTCTGGTATACTGCATTCCGGCAGCTTTAGCAAACCCAAACACCCAGCACCTCATCACAGGTCTGTCACTTCATGTCCAGAAGACGTAGGAAACAGGGACTACAGCTGGGCCGGGTGTCCTCCGACTCAGATGCCTCCTTGGGCACACTCCCAGAGCCCAGTGGAGACGGGACGGCTTTCAGGATGCAACCAAGTTTAGACGAAGCTTCAGTGGGCTTTGCTGAGATGCACGACCCTGTCAGCTGGTCTAGTCTTATCACTTTGTCATCCCACTTCGGAAACTCGGAGAACACGTGGCTCCCGCCGTGGTCCCCGAGCAGGCTTAAGTTCCTAAATGCCAGCTTGTCAGCCTCATCTGGTTTTTTTTAATGCTACCCCAGAGTCAATTAAAATACGGGAATGCTGACATCTGCAGACTGCAGGGTGATCAAAGAGGAGAATGCCCATACAGCTTCTGACATAAAACAGCGTGTTTGGTGGCACAGCGACACAGTGTAGCAGGTCGGGTAATTATGAGAAAATCTATGATATAACTGTTGCAATTGCTTAGCTTATTGCCATCATCATAACCATCAAATGCAACACTGTGCTCGCTTCCCCTGATGGATGGTAAAGCTGCTGACACGCTTGCCTCCTGATACAGATGGAATCTCTGTAGCAGCTGAATTAATTTGACAGTAAATAGGTGGTAGCAGTTACTGGCTTCTTTAAACATATATGTTTTTAATTGCACCAGGACAGGTGTCTGCACTTCTGGAGTAGCTGGAACACACACTACTTTTATTTGTGGCGCTGCCTTCTCAGGTGGCATGGCTCAGCTGAACACACGCGTGTGCGCACACATGCACACTCATCGACCCTCTCTCTCTCTGAAGCTGTTTTGAACTGTGCATGGCAGTTTTGCATGCATGCAGACCCTCTGCTGTTGCTTTATCATTTGCATGGTAATTGCTCCACCGCAACACATTTTCCTCTCTTCCTGCCTCAACCCCGAAAGCTGAACACGTGCGTTAATTATGATGATGAAGGAATTCTCCCATCTTTGCCTCGATGCGTTTATTAAATTAACTGAGGGATGTGACAGATGAGTCTGTGTGTTTAGGGTACAGCTGGGATAAAGCCATGGGTGTATTTCAGAAAGCTGGGCAATTTCTGTCTCGTGAACTTCATAATTAGCTTAATGGATTTTCTGTTACAGGCACTGACTCACCCCTCCCCCACCCTAAGCAGACTAATTACAGCTTTTTACATTAAATTCTAATAGATTTCAATGTATCTCCTCTAAATTATCACAATAATTACAGTAATAAATTAAGCACATAAATGTCATTAATCAAAACACTTTGAATTTGGCATTGTAGCAGCGCCACGTGGCACGTGCTGACTAAATGTATGATAATTGCCACGTTGATGTGCTTGGCAGGACGATACTTTGGTGCATCTGTGACTTATTCTGGAAGTCTACAGGTATCTCACACTTTGGAGGGTCTGAGTCAAGAGTAGTGATTTCTAGAGATAACAATCTTGCATTGGACATAGTCGCCTATTTTTTTTCCTTCCCACTCTCTGAGTGCTTTTCTGCTCACTGAGACTTCTTGCCCACACAAATACGCATCACAAATATTTCCTTTGCTAAGTGGAGGGAGCGTCCAATTCTATTTATATTACCATCTTTCTATTCCATTTTAATGGCCTCCCAATATTCTAGCAGAGAAGGAGAAAATGTAACTTCTGCACTCTTAATCAGAGCCTCCAGCCCCAAAACAACAGTTCCTGTGGCCATACGCACATCACTTCAAGTCCTGATACACTTCAAATAGACTAGATGGACTCCCTGGTTTTATTTGTCACTCTGTGCCCATGTGGCTATCATCTGTAGGTTGTGTGTGAAGTTTATGGCTGATTCTGAAACAAATTGTAACAGGACAGAGAGACGGTCCCAGATTTTCAGAGATTTAGACAGGTGACTCTTTTTTAAAGGTAACTAGACCAAACTCTCAGGCTTGCTTTTAAAACTCCAGAGGTGACGTCTCAAATGTGTGACTATGGTTTAAAAGCATATGTATGCAGAAAATAGCAAAACGGGAAATGATGCAATGCTTGGGTTATTATTTGAATTCTTTCCAAATGCAAGAGTTTCTGTTTTATTTTCTTTCAGTCATTAGAACTAGAACACTTTTTTTAAAAATAGCATTTAAAATGTTTTCTTTTACTTCTTGGACTTATAATAATTTCAAAGCTATTAATCTGGTGTAGTTGCAATTGGATATGGAAAAAATTACAATAACTGTAAAAGAACCTTCCCCTGAAAATGCTAGCAAAACACATTTGTGCTCATCATTTAATGCAGGGTCAGCAAACTTTTTCTGTAAAGGGTCAGAAAGTAAACATTTTTGGCTTTGTGAACCATAGAGTGTCTGTCCCAGCTACTAAACTCTGCATTTGTAGCATGAAGTCTGCTGTAGACAATATGTAAGCGAGGGGGTGTGGCTGTGTCCCAATAAAACTTTATCACTGGCAGCAGGCTGGATTTGGCCTGAAGGCTGTAGCTTGCTCACCCTGGTTTAATGACCTGAGTGGCTTAAACACAGTAATTAATCCCCCCTGCATATTACAGGAATTTTAGGTACTTCCAATTCTATCCCAAACATATTTGGAGGCATCCAGATCAGCAAAAATAGGATGCCATGAAGTCATTATGTCATCGTGATTTCATTCGGAAGTGAATATGCAAGAGGGATCAAGGCCAGGAACTCTTCCTCAGCATTCTTCTTAACACAAGCACAGGAGAGTTCTACTCATTGATTGCAGTGAAAATTGTTTGCCCTCCCTGACTTGAATTGAACCTTGGGGATTTCATGCCCAAATCTTCAAATATATAAGTATGTATGTTTCTTTCAGAAAGCTAATATTACATGAACTATGAAACCACTTTGAAATGCATGTTCAGTCTAAATATCAGTGCAAATATGGACAAGTGGTCAGCACTCCCTAACTGTGTGGAACAGCACAATTTGTTTCCTCAGTCTTAGGAAATGTTAAGATTGTCTGTGTTCTGACGCCAACTGTGGTATTTTTGCTTTATGCACATCACCTAGAATTTTTACTGGAAGCCCTTCACTCTAAAAGAGACAACTGAACATATACAGTTATCTGAGCTCTGATTTTGGATGCCATTTTGTGGCATTGGGTGTGTAGAACAGTTAAGTGTTTGGTGGGCAAAGACCCACCAAAAAACACTTTTTCTTCCACAAAGCCAGAAAGTTTCCAGTTTCAAAGAGATTCAGAAAGAGAAGTAGGTGAAAGACAGAAAGAGAGAGGCAGAGAGATGGGGAGAAAGAGAGAAGGAGAGAGAGAGAGAAGAGAGGAGAGAAGAGGGGGAGAATCTGAAGTTCTATGTGTTCCTCTAAAAGCAGCACTTCAGCCTTTCCAAGACCTCATTTCTAGAAGCACTAACAAAAGGGCCACAGAGCCATCTATGGGCTCTAGGAGAGCCTCTTCTAGATTTGGGGGGCTGCAAGTGTTCTGTGGCACCTCTTAGCTTGCAGCTGCAGCTCTTCAGCCTTTGCTCCATCACCACAAATCCTTCTCCCTTGGTGAAGGATTGCATAACATATATGCAAGCCCATTTGGTGGTCCTTTATAAAGGCTGAAAAATACACAAAATTCTAAAAAGTACCCTAAGAAAGTTGTCCCAGTCCCTTCTGAGCCTCGGCAGTCCCTTGTGGACTAGCACTCCCCCAGTGGGATCAGAAATGGTGGAGGTCGCTGTGAAAGAGGATCTGCTTTGAGGGGTCTCATCCATATGTGCTGTTTCTCCTCCAGCCACCTCCTTCCACTGTCTCAGTGCAGATGACTTGGGACAGGCAGACGCAACTCTATCGATTCTCCCACTTTCACGAGAGCAGAACTGGGTGTGTCTCGTTGATGCCTTGGCAAACCCAGGCAGCGCCAAATGCTGAGCTCTTGCGTTTCTTTCCTATTACAGGCAGTGGGTCCTGCTGGCTCATCTGGAGTTGCCCAGAGCCACAGCTGCAACCTGGAGTCTCAGATTTGAGGATTGTGGCCGGAGCAACTTCTCATCTCCCGACACCTGGTCTCCCCTTCTCCATAACCACACCCTCGATGTATAGTCGAATATGGTGCTTCCTGGAATTAAAGCTTTGTTTCCAAACCTCCCCGGCAGCTGGCTGTGACCAAGTTCTGGCAAAAAAGAAATGAGACATGTGTGCAAGTTTTGGGAAATGTCACTAAAGGAGGGAGTGTGTCCTTCTTCACCTCTTTCTCTTTCTTGCTGGGTGAAAGGTGGGCATAATGGCTGGAGCCCCAGCAGCCACTTTGGACTCTGAGGTGACAATGGCAATGGAAGCCTCACATGGAGGAGCAAGCAAATGGAGGGAGCTCAGTTCCAAGTGGGCCACACCAGCCCTGGGCTGGCTTCCATAGGCTCTTCTTAGCAGGCAATGCTCTTTTTTTCTAGTTTTGCCTGCTGCTTTTGTTTATGTTGCTTATGGCTGAATATAATGCTTGTTAATACAAGGTCTGAGCCAAACAGAAATGCTGCTGGGTGTAAGTGAGGGTCTGGTGGGATTTTCTGCGGGACACTGATTACGTGCTTCAATTTGGCGGGCCTGGGCTGGGGGACCTGATCAGCCCCTGGGGAGGGTGGTGGGCACGGGCGACAGCGCCCTCCGCAGCCCCCCGGGCCTGGGAAAGTGAGGCCGGAGGCAGGCCCCATTTCCTCACCCAAAATAACACTGTTAGGGGAGGCTTGCCGGAGGGAACCGCCTTTTCCCCACCCCCTTATCTTGCCCGGACACTCCCCGTTGCCAGTGCAACTCCCATCACCACCAGTGCGCATACATTGTTGCCAGACACCGTTACCGGAGCAACTCTCACCCCTTTTCAATCAACCTCCGCGCCCTCTCAGAACCAATCCAAGCCTTTAACCTCTACAGCTACCCCGCCCTCTAAACGCCCGATATAAGCTTCTACTCTCCCCTAATAAACTCTCTCTCTTGGTTTCTTCACCCTAAAAAGAAACGTGTCCCGCCTGTTCCTTTCTCGCTGCCCTCCATACTTTGCACGCCACCCCGCCGGGGACCTGGCCAAGTCCCCCGCCTCGCCCTCGCCTCCGGGAAAGAGCCCCCGCCGCCGGTACCCTCCAAGCAATCCTGAGAGCCTAGGATTTAGCAACCGGCCGCCACCCCGCCCCCGACAAATCAACTGCGACCGCAACTGGCGCCCAACGTGGGGCCCCTGGAATTAAAAGTCCTCTCCACGCAGCGGTCCAATAAAACCACCCGCTCGCCCGGACGCCTCTCCAGCTCCCCTTCTCCTCGCCTGCAAAGTAAGGGCCGCCTCTCCCTCGCCGCCCCGCGGAGCCGCCTCTCCCTCGCCGCTCCACGTCCGGAGCCGCCTCTCCCACGCCGCTCCGCGCCCGGGCCGCTCTTCCTTTCCCGCGTTAACCTAACTCTTACCCCCGACTACCTTTCGTCTTCTCTTCCTATGTCCCCCCATTCCTCCTAACACTCTTCCTCCAGTAGCTTTCCCTCTTCCCCTCCATTACTTTGCTGTGGTCCTTTGTGTCTTTGTTTCTTTGTTTGGCGCGGTGTGCCTCTTTGCGACCGCCCCCCCCCAAACTGCTCTCGCTACTAGAGGCTCCTGCCTTCTATTCTCGCCATCTCCTTCGGCCTCGCGACCACGGTTTACCTCATTTTCTTTACTCAATAATCAACCCCCCCCTTTTTTTTTTTTTTTTTTTCAAAAAAGAATGATGCAACTTTTATTTTCCTTGGATTTTAAAGATACTTTTGCTACACAGTTTATGTATTTTTTATGAGATTATATTTTTTCATTTGTATGAATTTCAACCTTATACAATTTTAAGGTATATGTTTGGTAGTGTATCTATAATCTTTAAAAAGTTTAGAGTTTTTGGAATGTACAGTATATGAGGTAAAATCAAGATTACATTAAAAATTTTCTCCTCTGCATTAATTTTACAGTGAGGCTCAAATGGCAAATACACTATTAAATGACATTTACTATCAAAAATAGCAGTTCATTTGAGTTTACTATGAAAAACATAAGCCACTGTAACTTGCCAAAGTGGCACATTTCACCGTTTTAGACATTTAACTATATAGAAATCTCTGGGCTATTACACGCAAATGCATTTTTACTGCCAAATGTGGCAGTTTTAAGAAGTTTTTAGAAAACAATTGTGATCACCGTTGTTTTGGGGGAAGGTTATCAGTCTATGCACAGAAGACTGAATTTAAATAAAATGTAAACATACAGTATATTAACAGTGACATCATTCTTACCACTCGGAAAGACCAAGTGGTATCCATCTCTTTTTTGAACAAAATTCATGTTTCTTCTACAGCACGAATCATGTGACATAAAACAATTAGAATACATGCCCATTCTAACGGGTTCTTCAGAGATCTTCAAATACAAAACATATGTTCTTTTTTTCCAAAGACTGACAGCGCTTAGTAATCACTAAAATGCTAACCTCAGCAACTAAAAATTAGTGATTCACTATCCTACAATTCAAGTAATAAATTAAAAAAGCTAGTTACAAATGTTTTACAGATAACAGGTGTGATAAAACAAGAAATTTAGATAGTTTCATTTCAAACTGTGTATTACTGGCAGTCATTGACATCTAGGCGAGATGTACAATGGAGTACTTGACAAATTCAGTCTGATCATCCAGTAACTCACAAATGCAAGCTCACAAAACATTAATGAATTATGCAACTGCAAAGTGCTCTAATGCAACATTAACCACATGCAATCAACAATTTCGAATAGTATCCAAACAGACATTACATTAAACATTAGTTTTTCAAGAAAGAAAGCAGCTTGACGTTTACTGGTGCAAATTAATCTGTCTTCGGATTTGGTGCCCCAAACAAAAAGGGTAGGTTTGATTAGGAATTCTGATGGTGAAGGCAGTAGTTATAGGAAAAGCAGCAAAACTTGTGGGAGTTCTTCAAAACTGGCCTATACCAGACAGATTAAGTATTCAAATGTGTGTGTGTATATATATATATACATATATATTCATTCATTTATACATTTGCTATGTAAGTACTGCAATGCTCCCAACCAATATTACTGTGCATATTGGGGGTGTGAAACATTAGCCACTGCTTGGAAGCCTTACGCCACTGATCATTACCTAACTTTAAGATGGGCCCCCTTTAACTGCAAACCATCTGATAAACCCATTGACTGGGGCCTTTATGGAGGTCACCACCACATTGCGCCTACAGGCAACTGCACACATCTTAATCTTACAGTGCAGCTCCTCACTGATCCCTCCTGGTTACTCAGTCGAACTTGGGGCTTCAGAATCTATAAGGACGGAACCGACCCAGGATCACTTATTCTCATAAAAAAAGAGGCTGCAAACCAACCAGGCCAAAATACTGCATTAAAAACACCCTCTGGCATTGGTCCCAATAAAGTCATTAACCCCCTTTTTCCACAGCCCCCCAGCCGCACCTCGAGTACAAGCAGCACACCCGAAAACCGTACCTCGGCTGCAAACAACGCATCGCCAACCCCACCACCCCGACCTCCTCTACCCCCCTCTCGCTACTCCTCTCGCTACTCTTCTCCCCTCCTCAGCCTTATCCAAGCAGCCTTCACCTCAGTGAATTCCTCCAACCCCAATCTTACCTCCTCTTGTTGGCTTTGCCTCTCCACTTCCTCCCCCCTGTATGAGCCAGTTGCCTCCAACCTCTCCTTTTCAGAAAACACAGAGGACAGCCCCTCGGAATGCAATTGGAATACCTCTGCCGTCCCCCTAACCTTTCATTCAGTCTCCTTTACAGGAAAGTACATCCGCCCTCGCTCAAGTAACTCTCCCAACCTCACAGCTTGCGCCGACTACTCATCTCCCAGCAGCTCTGCAAAATTTCTCATTCCTCATAACTCCTCCCAATGGCTCTGCTCCTCTACAGGGCTTACCCCCTGCCTTAACGTGCAAACCCTCAATACAACTAATGAAACTTGCCTCCTAATTGTCCTCATCCCTAGGGTCCTATACCATAGCGAGGAAGACTTCTTCCTCCGCCTGGAAACAACTGCAGCTTCTGCCCCACTGCAAAAGCGAGAGCCCATCACCTTCCTCATGATTGCCTCCCTCCTAGGTCTTGCAGGCGCTGGCACCGGAATCGCTGCATTAGCCAGTCAAGGCTCCGCCCTAACTCACCTCCGGGCGGCTGTTGACGAAGACATTCGTCACCTACAAGACGCTATTTCCCATCTTAAAAATTCTGTCAATTCCCTCTCTGAGGTAGTGCTCCAAAACCGCCGAGGTCTCGACCTTCTCCTCCTCAAAGAAGGAGGCCTTTGCGCCGCCCTAGGAGAAGAGTGCTGTGTATATGCCAATTCCACGGGTCTCGCCGAGGACAGCCTAAAGAAAGTCCAAGAGGGACTGGAACAACGCAAAAGAGACCGTGAAGCCACCAGCTATTGGTCCCACATCTTTACCCCCCTCCTCCCTTACCTCCTCCCTCTCCTCGGCCCCCTACTAATGATTATTCTAGCTCTCACCTTAGGACCCTGCATTATCCGCAGAATTGTCCAGCTTGTAAGGAAACAAACGGATGCTATTTTCTCCTCGTTCGTGCAAGTCCAGTACCAGCGACTCGCCACCTCTGACGCTCCCGACTCCGAAATGACAACCAACCCTCCGCGACCTCACCGCCACCGGTCAACCCACCGACCGCGAGGCCCTTCTCAATCGTCTGAACATCGCACCAACCTCAAGCTCCAGCTTCTCTGAACCTCCAACTTTAAACCCCCCACCCTCGTCCATCCCGCAAGCAGCAAGGCCCCTGTCGAGCGCCCGGGCGCCACACCAAAGCCGAGCTCCAGCCTCGCTGAGCCACCGTCAACCCCTTTTTCCCCTCCCCGGCCTCCCCCTTCCCTCATCCCTTAACGGGCCTCTCCGGTAAGCTTCTTCCTTTAATTAGAAAAGAAGGGGGAAATGCGGGACACTGATTACGTGCTTCAACTTGGCGGGCCTGGGCTGGGGGACCTGATCAGCCCCTGGGGAGGGTGGTGGGCACGGGCGACAGCGCCCTCCGCAGCCCCCCGGGCCTGGGAAAGTGAGGCCGGAGGCAGGCCCCATTTCCTCACCCAAAATAACACTGTTAGGGGAGGCTTGCCGGAGGGAACCGCCTTTTCCCCACCCCCTTATCTTGCCCGGACACTCCCCGTTGCCAGTGCAACTCCCATCACCACCAGTGCGCATACATTGTTGCCAGACACCGTTACCGGAGCAACTCTCGCCCCTTTTCAATCAACCTCCGTGCCCTCTCAGAACCAATCCAAGCCTTTAACCTCTACAGCTACCCCGCCCTCTAAACGCCCGATATAAGCTTGTACTCTCCCCTAATAAACTCTCTCTCTTGGTTTCTTCACCCTAAAAAGAAACGTGTCCCGCCTGTTCCTTTCTCGCCGCCCTCCATACTTTGCACGCCACCCCGCCGGGGACCTGGCCAAGTCCCCCGCCTCGCCCTCGCCTCCGGGAAAGAGACCCCGCCGCCGGTACCCTCCAAGCAATCCTGAGAGCCTAGGATTTAGCAACCGGCCGCCACCCCCCCCCCCCGACGAATCAACTGCGACCGCAATTTTCCTTGCACAAAGAAGAGTCCAGTGTGTGTGTAGGCATGGGTTCATCATCAGTGACACACACACACACACACTGTTTGTTTTGGACTCAGAAAAGTTAAACTCTCGGCATCTTGCTTCCTTCCCCTGTAAAATGCTGATGAAAAAATCTTCCTCATGTACTGTGATGAGGGTTTAACAAGATGATGTGTTTGTGAAATGTGAACCTAAAAGTGGGTGCTTCACAAAACTCTCAATTCCCTCTACCCCAGCCTTTCTCCAAAATTGTTAGAATTCAGGGAGAAAAGGTAATGAAATCTCCAGATGAATGCTAGCTTCTGGGTCATGATTTTCACCATCCTTGGTGTGTAGTACATGGAGTTTTGTTTTTTTTTTTTTTTCTTCTCTAGTTTCCAGTGGGCAGAATTTCTAACATGGCCCCAAAAGATGTCCTGTGCAATCAGGAACATCCAAATATGACTGGATATCCCTCACTGATTGTGTTTACTTATATATGTTGACCATAAAATTGGGAGATGATTCAAGTGGGGCTGACCTAACCACACGAGCCTTAAAAGCCGATTGCTTTCTCTGGCTGGGTGTTGGTGAGATGTGCAGCCCAAAGAGATGCAATCAGCCTCTGCAGGATTGTAGAAGGAGGAGGCCACGTGGCTGGGGTTGAGGAAAGCCCCTAGAAGCTGGCTCCCAGAAAGAAAACAAAGACCTCAGTCCTACAACCTCAAGAACCAACAGCCACCTGAGTAAGTTTGGAGGCAGATTCTTCCCCAGAGCCTGCAGGTACAATCCCAGGTAACTTCACACCTTGCTCTCAGCCTTAGGGAGCCCAAAACAGGGGAGTCAGCTGGGACACCACCAGAATGCTGACCCACACAACCGAGGACTATTCCACTTGCATTGTTTTAACCTGCCACATCTGGGACTGTTTGTTATGCAGCAATATAAGTCTAACACACTGCTGCACTATTTTAAGAGTGAAAGTTCACATGAACATGACACAGTCAGCTCTTGCATCGTGGGGAGTTGAAAAGATAAAGGAAAGCTGGAAATGGTGATTCTCGACTCGGATCTTCACTGTGGGCTTTTTGCTAATGTATTGTGATCGACTGATAGATGGGTGGATTATAAGGCCACTCTCTAATTGCTTGGCACATGGACATGAAGAGATGAACTCAGATGACCCCTCTGCACTGCCCCTCTTTTTATTAGGGGAGAGCACTCGGGGTAAAGAAAGCTCCCAGCTCTCCCTGGTTGAGATGGGAGCCCCTGGTGCAGATTTACCATGCCAGCCCATCCTCGGAAAGGACAATACACTCCCTGGCATGGAGGTAACCCCAGAAAGAACTGGGAGTCAGGGCCTGGCTATGTGCATAGGAGGAAAATACGGGTCCCCAGAAATTTCGCTGCTCCTTGGGGAGGGAGGGCATCTTACTTCTCAGCAATTAAGGCACTGGGGCTCTCCCACCTCGTGCAGCCCCAGTCTTGGTGGGCAAATCAGAGAATGAAGCCCACCACTGCAGGGTGAGAGCTGTAGATGCCGTAAAAGGAGGGAGGTCCTGGTGGGTGGGTGAGGGGTCAGGGTGATGTCCCCTAGCGCTGATCTTCATTGCAGCAGTCCCCCGGCTACAAGGTTTGCAGCTGAGCCCTGTCTCTCCCATCCTGCACTCAGGTTCCCTTCCCTGCCTGCTTCTGCACTTCGATGGAGCTCCTTGCACCCTGGCTTCCTCCTGGGCCCCACCCCACCCCCACCCCAGTTCCCTAACCTTCATCGTCCTCCAGCGAGAGCATGCATCTGATCACATCAATCCATCTCTATGGGGAGCCCGTGGCTTGCAGTGACCCAGCCCTGCTGCCCTTCCCCCATTCCTGAGGAGCAATTTGCTTAGGATCGTCTCAGTGTGTGCAGCACAGCTCAACTCGTCTGTCCTGTAACTTTACAAAATGCCTGTGGTCCACCCCACTAGCTTGTGACTATATAAACTGGACGTGACCCATCGCTTTGCATGGAGCTGAGAGTGGTAAGCTCATGTAGAGGAATTTGTCCCCCCAAAATAGGCACTGTTGGTCACAAAGGGTTTGCTGTGAGAATATTTGTGCCCCTTTTGCTTATAATGATAAAAGGGGGAAGAGGTCATATGAGTCCCCCAAAAAGGGGCTAGTGATACCCATTATGCTGACCCCACAAGTGGCTCCTGTGAAGACAATAAAAATGCCATGGATGTCATGAAAAGGTGTGTGCAATTTACTAAATGGTGTATGGACATGACTACAGAGGGAGGGATATCATCTTTGTTTGGAAATGCATTTATGAATGTCTACATTTTATGTGTTTTAACAGGCATAAATGCCATATATACACATAAATGCCTATACAAATGTGCATATGTTTCTATGTATGTGTACATATGTATAAGTATGTGTATCTATGTGTGCTGGTTTGAATCTATTATGTCCCCCACAAAAGCCATGTTATTTTAATGCAGTCTTGTGGGGGCAGACTTATTATGGGTGGGATCTTTTGATTAGGTTGTTTCCATGGAGATGTGACCCACTCAACTGTGGCTGAAACTTTTCGATTAGATTGTTTCCATGGAGATGTGACCCCACCCATTCAAAGTGGGTCTTGATTAGTTTACTGGAGTCCTTAAGAAGGCTCAGGGAGAGAGAGAGCTCAGAGGGCAACACAGATGCAGACACTTGGAGATGCAGACAGAAGGATGTTTGGAGATGCTAAGCTAAGAGATGAAGCCCAGAGTTTACCTGGAGAAGCTAAGAGAGGATCCCCAGATGCTTAAAGAGAAACACTTCAGGAGAACCAAGCAGAGAACTGAGAGAAGCTGAGAGAGACAGAAGCCCAGAGACATTTTGGAGAAAGCCATTTTGAAACCAGAACCTGGGAGCAGCAGATATTGGCCACGTGCCTTCCCAGCTGACAGAGGTGTTTCAGATGCCGTCAGCCTTTCTTCAGAGAAGGTATCCTCTTGTTGATGCTTTAGTTTGGACACTTTATGGCCTTAGGACTGTAAATTTATAGCCTAATAAATCCCCTTTATAAAAGTCAATCCATTGCTGCTATTTCACATAATGGCAGCTTTAGCAAACCAGAACATTATGTATGTATAAATAATGTGTTTCAATTTCCTATGGCTGCTTTAATGAATGACCACAAGCTGGGTGACTTCGAACCATGGGATTTTACTCTCTCACAGTTCTGGAACCTGTAAGTCTGAAATCAAGGTGAGGACAGGAACACTCTCTCTCCAAGGCTCCAGTGAGGCTCCTGCCTGTGTCCAGCTCCTGGGGACCCCAGACACCCCTTGGCTTGTAGCTGCCTCACCCCAGCTCTGCCTCCATCATCACAAGGCCTTCTTGTCCCCTGTGTATCTTCCCTCTTTCTCTTACAGAGATGCTTGTCATCAGATTTAGGGCCCATCCAGATAATCCAGATGACATCTCAAGTCCTTGATCCAATCACATCTGCAAAGACCCTGTTTCCAATTAAGTTCCATTACCAGATTCTGGGACATTCAGTATCTTTTTGGGGGACACCATTCAACCCACACTCTATATATGCAGGTCTATGCAATGAGTAGGGGGAGCAGGAGAAAAGGGAGAGAAAAGCAAAAAGGAAACACATATAAACATTAACAGTAGTTTTGCCGGATGAGCCAAGAGATCATGTCTTCTTCCAGTTATTTCTACCTTATCTCAATTCCCCAATGAGCAAACTTTGCAACTGCAAAGACAAACAAAACAAAACAAAAACTAGATTTTAAAGGCACAGAAGTGGAATATAAACAGGAACTGAGGATATTTTTTTTAAAATGACACCTATAAAATAAAGACCGGCTTTATGATCTGTACCAAAGACTGTAAAATTGGGGGCACATGGGGTTCGGTGGCTCTGTTCCCGCACCTGTGCAGGCATGGCCGGAGACGTCCTGGACAGGGACGGAGGCCATTTGGGATTTTTCTGCTGTCCAGGTGAGGTCGGGCCTCTTGGGGAAGTCCCTTGGGGTCGTGGCCCATCTCAGACCCTCAGACCTTCTCGGGGCGCCTCTGCCCTCTGCAATGGGGAATGCTGCGGGCCGCATGGCTCCCGCGCTTTGCAAGAGCCTCAACCAGACGGTAGCAGAGCTGTGCCCGGGACCAGGATGAGGCCGCCGCCACGTTCACCGCGGTGCCCAATGCGCGCCTCGGTTTCGGGGGTATTTTCAATAAAAAAGGCCAAGGAGAGAGCGGGACTGGGCGGAGTGAAGTGCAAGCTTTAGGGAATGCAGAAGGGGTGACATTTACGATCGCGGGAGACAAGTTATGAGGGTGGCAGAGGCTTTCCAAGCAGCGCAGAAGCGCAGGCAAGCCGCACGCTCTCCAGTCCCCGGACAAGCCGAGCCCCTTCCCCGTATCAAATGGCAGCATCTCCGGGCTGGATTTGAAATTCAGTCTCCTCCTTATGCAGGCAGGACGTCTGCTTTCTCTCACATGCTGCGGGGACAGAGGGCACCGTCCACTCCTCCTGGTGGGCGCAGCAGCCCGCGAGAGGCCTGGTGAGAGCGCGCAGGCAGTTTGCCTAGAGACTGCTCGGGGACAGTGACGCAGCCAGCGCGGCGCGGCATGAGCCCGTCAGCCAGCACCGGGCCCTAATTGCTTCCCCTGGCAGGGCCTGCCCAGCTCCAGGCCCCCGGCCCGCGGCCCCCGGCCCAGATGCGCGGGGAGGCCTGGAGTGCGCGCTCAGCTCAGGGACCCCGGGCGGGCGGCCGGAGAGGGGGCGGGCGGTGACTGGCACTCATTAACCCGCAGACGCCCGGAGGCCAGGGCCTGCTTCCAAGGAGGGGTGCGGGGCTGCGGGGGGGCTAGGAGGAGGGAGAGGAGAAGGGGAAGGAAGAGGAGGAGGAGGAGGAGGGGGAGGGAGAGAGAAAGAAGGGGGAAAGAAGGCGAGGAGGACAGAGGAAGGAGGAGGAAGGATAGGATATAGAGGAGGGGGCCAGGAGCAGGGAATGAGGAGAGGGG
This sequence comes from Choloepus didactylus, assembly GCF_015220235.1. Taxonomy (NCBI): domain Eukaryota; kingdom Metazoa; phylum Chordata; class Mammalia; order Pilosa; family Megalonychidae; genus Choloepus; species Choloepus didactylus. The sequence goes on along the minus strand of NW_023637621.1, from coordinate 499,097 downwards.
AAACAGGAGGGGGGTAGGGGGGAGGAGGAGGGAAATGAGGAGGGGAGAGAGAAGGAAAGAAGGTGGAAGAGGGGGAGGGGAGGAGGTGGGAAGGAGGGAACCAGGAAGAGGGACAGCAGGGGGAGAGGGTGGTGAAAAAGGAGGACGTGGGGGGGGTACCGTTTTGTTTAGAGGAAGCAAATGAGACCACCCACAAGAGGCAGACTCTAGCTGTCAGGCCAGAACCAAACTGGGAGGTTAATTCTCTCAGAAGGAACCTGATGGCAACACAGCCATTTGTTTGCCCTCCCAGGGAGGGGTGGCGATGGTGTATGTATGTGGGCGGGTATACGTATGTAGGTATTTGTATGTGTGTGTGTGTGCATGTGTGTAGAATGAGTTACATAATTGTCTTATATGCATGCGTGTATGTATAGAGAGAACATTTTGCATATTATATATACATACATAGAATATATGTATGTGTCAGTTTATACAGAGAGGGAGAGTGTTACATCGATGTAAAATATATATACACATACATTTTCTATACTGCATACAGTGTTTTATAAATTGCATGCATATATACATATGCAACATGTTTGTATAGAGTAATATGCATGTGTATCTATACATATATAACATATGTATGTGTTATACTATATGTTTCTGTGCATGAAGAAGGGATAGTTAGTTATATATGCTATGCGTATGCATACAATATGCACATAACTTTGCATATATACATATGCATATATGTATACTAGGTATATGCATATACATATATGCATGTACTATATAGTATATGCATATACATGTATATGCATATACATGAATGTATATGCATATAATACATAGAGATATGTGTGTAGAGTTGCATGTATGCACATATGTCCATACACATGCATAACATGTGTATGTGAGGGCATGTGCAGGGACTTGAACATATAAATGTTGCATATATATAAATACTATATACGTGTATGTGTGTATATAGGGAAAGTGTTTTCTATATCATATACATGTATTTGTCTGTATGTAGGGGGAGGACAGAAAGTTGTACTTATGTGTGGATATATGCATATAGAGTTTGGATAGAGAGAAGTTATATATAAATACATGTATAAATACAGCTCTGGAGTCTTGGGAATTGGGGTTGGGTGGGGGTCAATAAGGCAGAAGGCGGTGAGCAGGGCTTGCAGCCAGGCGGACCCAGGTTCAAATCCTCACACCCACATTTGGGGAAAGTTAATGACAAAAGGCAGTTCCCCTGAAGAGTGAGTAAGTGTTAGACAGTCCCTATTCCATGAAAAGGAAAGACGGGTTCTAACCAATATGGAAAAAAGAAAACCGAAAAGCAGGGACTATAAAGCCTAGCAGTTTATGAAATCCCCTAGCCCAGCGCTTCTGGAACTGAATGTGCACAGAATCTCCTGGCATCTTGTTAAAATGCAGAATCTGTGTGGTAGCTCTGGGTGGGGCTTGGGCTCTGCAACCCACGGGTTCCAGGTGGTGTTGGGGTGGTGGGGGGAGCTCAGACCTGGGGCCTGACCAAGGCAGTGGGGGCGACTGAGATGATCCCAGGAGCCTTCTAGAACCATCCTGGCTGCTGCTCCTCCTCTCCTGCCCTCTCCAAAAGATCATTTTTGCTACAATCTTGTTCAGAGATAACTTTGTAGCAGGAACAGGGCTTTGCAATCATTCTCTATTTGAAACCTTGTAGCTGTTCCCTCAGTGAGGCATCCTGATTCCCACTTTTCCAATGAGGAAATTGAGAGCACGAGGTGAGAGTAACAGGTCCCAGGTTAGGAAACAGCAGGAGATAAACCTGAGACTGGAACCACAACTACTGGCGTTCTCTCCCCACCCTGAGCTTGCTCCTTCCCTCTCGTAACCTTCTGTTCCTGACATTCAGAAAAGAAACAAGACTCTTCCTTGTTAGGTTTCCCTCTTCAGAGTGTGCCAAGATGCATAAAGCTGCATTAGCATTGTAAATTACCTGGTAATAAGAAACTAACTTCAGAAGGAGGGTTTTAGGGATAACTTGCTCTCCACACAATATTTTAAAAACAAAGTTTAGCATTAATCACATTCAAACATATATTGCTTTCTGGAGAAAAAAAATACTGAAAATTCAAAATTTTGCTGTTCTTATGCATGGTGGGATTTCTTTTTCTTTTTCATTTTTACAGTTTTTGTAATCTTACCATTTGGTACATTTTTAAAAAAATGTATAGTCTGGTAAACACCATGCAAAAGTAATGCAACTGCCTGTATTTGAAATGAAAATCCTCTATTCAGAAATTTGAAGTTTGGACCAAATGAACAGTGAACCCACAAAAACACACAGGTCACATCAATTATCCAGACAATAAGAAAACACAAAGCTGACCAGAGAATTTAAACAAGCATGAGCACATATTTCTTGAAACATTTAGAAACACAATTTTTAAAGGCTATCAAGCAATCAAAACAAAACAAAGCACATCCAGTGAACTTGGTGGGAAGCAAGTCGTTGTTCTCTTTGGAATGTGATAACACCGTCTATGAAAGTAAGTCATGTACCAGGTCCCAAAAGAGATCATCTGATGCTCACAGGGCTGGGTGCACGGAAGCAGGGTCCGTGGTCCCCGATGCTCACAGGGCTGGGGTGTGGGAGCAGGGTCTGTGGTCCCCGATGCTCTCAGGCTGGGGTGTGGGAGGCAGGGCACGTGGTCCCCGATGCCCCCTTCTTGTTGCAGTGCGGTCGCAGTTGATTCGTCGGGGGGGGGGGGTGGCGGCCGGTTGCTAAATCCTAGGCTCTCAGGATTGCTTGGAGGGTACCGGCGGCGGGGGCTCTTTCCCGGAGGTGAGGGCGAGGCGGGGGACTTGGCCAGGTCCCCGGCGGGGTGGCGTGCAAAGTATGGAGGGCGGCGAGAAAGGAACAGGCGGGACACGTTTCTTTTTAGGGTGAAGAAACCAAGAGAGTTTATTAGGGGAGAGTACAAGCTTATATTGGGCGTTTAGAGGGCGGGGTAGCTGTAGAGGTTAAAGGCTTGGATTGGTTCTGAGAGGGCGCGGAGGTTGATTGAAAAGGGGCGAGAGTTGCTCCGGTAACGGTGTCTGGCAACAATGTATGCGCACTGGTGGTGATGGGAGTTGCACTGGCAACGGGGAGTGTCCGGGCAAGATAAGGGGGTGGGGAAAAGGCGGTTCCCTCCGGCAAGCCTCCCCTAACAGTGGTATTTTGGGTGAGGAAATGGGGCCTGCCTCCGGCCTCACTTTCCCAGGCCCGGGGGGCTGCGGAGGGCGCTGTCGCCCGTGCCCACCACCCTCCCCAGGGGCTGATCAGGTCCCCCAGCCCAGGCCCGCCAAGTTGAAGCACGTAATCAGTGTCCCGCATTGCAGAGACTCAGAGGATGTCTGCGGACTGAGCTTGCCAAGGTCATTACCATCCACTGGCTTGTGAACAAGGTCTTTGGGTTCTGAGAGCACAGACGTTGCATTTTAATCACACTGTGCCAGTCGATGACCTTAGATCACTAATGTGAAGCAATTACTGTTATCCTTGTCCCTCCAAGTAGGTTCTGTAACTTGCTAAGTGCAGAGTTCCAAATTAATAAGATGTTAACAATAGCCCATTTCACCCTATAATAACAAAATTTCCTTTTCTCACCACAAACTTCACACATGAATTATACCCATTATTGTTTTTTTCCTATTTTTATGTAATGGAACTACCCAGAAAATGGGAAAAAATCTCAAAGCTTTGGACCTAGCTTAAAAATTCATAGTGCTATTCCTTATATCCAACTTTTTCCTGACATTACTAGGGCAATATCAAATGTCCATGTGAACATTTTTGGGTCCTTCCATTGTGGGTTAATAGATGCCTGTCATGTTCATGTGTTGTTGTGGTTCAAGTTCAAAGGAAGGCTGAGAATTAGGTTGTGCCCTTTCTGTTTCTGGGAAAATGTGTTGATTGTCCTGTGCCTCAGTCTCCGTATTTGTAAAGTGGAGGGGTTGGCCAGACTTTTGGATTCCATCAACCAATCCACAGAAAATATCCAGAACATGCCAGCATGTGCCAGACATCCAATGCATGTATGATAATCAGGGTTTTCCTGAGTAAATTCCAGTATGGAAATAGGAATGATTTTTCCTACATGAATGAACTCATGACACAGTGATTGATGCAAATGTTATTTGCAGATACTCAACCATATCACCCATCTATATTTATCAAGGACTATGAGACATGCATTTGTCCACATTTTTAACATCTCTGAACTCAATGTGTCCAACAATGGAAGGTACAGTTGATTCCCATGATTGGCTGTGGTTCTGTTCTGTAAACTCATCCCAAATGCTGAATCAGTGAATCCCGAACCATTTGCCCGTGCAGCAAATAAGGGTTACAGCTCCTGTAGCTTGGAACAGGTGCATCAGGTAACTCAGATTTTTCAGCACTACATGCAGGTCCATGACTGACTTAAAAGTGCCATGAGGATTTGGAGGTTACAGATAAATTTTAGAGAGGAGGCAAATTCAGAAATACAACCAATGAATAACAAGATTGATTGTATTCAGTTTGACTTTCTCTCTCGACGCATGATTACATTGGGACTTTCCATTTCCCATATCCTATTGTTAAATATTGGGGCCAACTAAAGTATCAAAGTCTCCCAAATAAGCTGTGGTCAGACCAGACCTGCCATGAAACTTGACACTCCTATAACTGGGGTTTTGAAGCTTCCTCCTGGATTTCACGCCATACTCGGGGTTTTCCTCTTGTTCATTTATTTTTCCACCCTCAAAAAATCATGCATTGTAGCATTATAGATGCAGGGACCTCCCACATATAAAGGACATTTGACACACTGTTACATGGCTATCTAGATACCTCTAGAACATTCCAGAGATACAGAACTCTCCTTTTCCGGCAGCCCGCTCTTCTGCTGGGCAACTCAAATCTTTTTTGGCAGTTCTTTAGCATTTGGTAAGATGTCTCCTTCTGGCTTCTCTTTGCTTGTTCCTCTGCCCTTTAGAAAAATGCTAAACAAACCTAACCACCTTGTGCAGAACACACTTCCAGTTCTTTGCAAACTGTTACTTGCTAGTAATTCCCTTAGAATTGTATAAATGGTGTAGGTCTTCTCCTCTCTGACTTGTATAAATAAACTATAGTCCCCACATCTTTATCCTGTCCTTGTATGGCAAAGCTGCTGATTCCTCATTGGGCAAGCTCCGTCACCAATTGGCAGTGTCCAAAATGCAGCCCCTGCTCCAGACAGTCAGACTGCAAAGAAAAGAGCCAACAGAGCTGGTCTTGAACTGCTGATCTAAGAAAGTGCAGCTGGCAAGTTTGACCCTTGGGCGGCATCTGGGAACTTGGCATGTAAACAGTTCCCTAACTGATGTAAAAGTTTCCCTGCCTGATAAGGTGGCTCCCTAGACTCAGGGCGAACAATGTGTTTTAAGCTCAACACTTCCTTTTCTTCAGGGAGTTTGGGGTCTCGGCAGAGGGTCCCTATATGACCAGACCCAATAACACCCTGGGCATTGAATCTCTGTTAGCTTCCCTGGGCAGAAACTTCTTATGCATGTTGCTGCATTTTTGTCCTGGCTGTGGGTAGGATAGACTCTGTGAGAGCTCTCCCAGAAGGGGGAAGAGACAGCATGGGAAGCCGACATAAGGGGTCCCCAGACTCTGCCCAAGTCTCCTTCCCTTGCAATCTGCCCCTGCACTTTGCTATCCCACTCTGGTCAATCTTAGCTGTGGGTACAGTCATAGGCAGAGTCTCATGAGCAAATCTCCAAAGATGGTGGTGGGCTCAGGGACCCCCCTACTCACAGGTCATCCCCTCCCTTGTGTTCCTCATACCTTTTCTGATGCACATCCTGACCGCATGATGCATTTTACATCTGGGTTGTGCTGGTACATGATGAGCTCATGCCAGGCTACAATTCCTGGGTCTCCTCCATGGAAGTGAGTATTGATTCTGGGGTCCCTGTTCAACTGTTCAGACATTGCTGTTTGGACTTACCTGCAGGTAAGGAGTCCATGTCTGTGTGATGATGTCGTGCTCACCCTCGGGGTGGCCAATGTGTCTCAAAAATCGTCACTCCAACCCAACAGGCAAGTCATTCTAAGTTTGTCAACTCCCAGTTGTGTAACCATGCCCAATTGTCCACATACAGACCCATAATTACGGGGTTACAGGGGTGGAGGTGGGGGACGAGACCACAAGCAGTGACCCTGAGAGATTTGCCCAATGCTTTGCTGAAATCTGGCAGTGTGCTCACAACACTTTCCTTGTCCATCCTCCTCAGCTAAAGGCAAGTTTAGTTTGGTCAGTAAATGCATTATCTCCCCTCCTGCAGCCACATGCCATCTTAGAATGCTGACCAGCCCAAAGAGCCAGGCAACTAAAATCTCACCGTCCACATCAGGTTCAGGCCAAGGTCCCACTGACTCACCTTTTGCCGTTTAAGAGACTTGGTCTTTTCTGTAGCTAGAAGCTACTCATAGACTCTCAAAAATGTCCTCAGAGGTGTTGGGCTTCCCCACCTGGATGGTTGCTGATGTGCTCACAGACATTGGGGAATGGCGGTTTGATGTGCCGAACCCTCTATCATGGGACTTGCCCTTGGGAAGTCTTTTGCTGCAAAGGAGAGGCTAAGCCTGCTTATAACTGTGCCTAAGAGTCTCCCCCTGAGTGCCTCTTAGTTGCTCAGATGTGGCCCTCTCTCTTTCTCTAACTAAGCCAACTCAGCAGATGAACTCACTGCCTTACCCCCTACATAGGACCTGACTCCCAGGGGTGTAAATCTCCCTGGCAATGCAGGATATGACTCCCGGGGATGAATCTGGACCTGGCATTGTGGGATTGAGAACATCTTCTTGACCAAAAGGGAGATGCAAAATGAAATGAAATAAAGCTTCAGTGGCTGAGAAATTTCAAATGGAGTCAAGAGGTCATTCTGGTGGGCATTCTTATGCACTATATAGATAGCACTTTTTAGGTTTTAATGAATTGGAATAGCTACAACCCAGTAGCTTTGACTCTTGAAGATGATTGTATAACAATGTAGCTTACAAGGGGTGACAGTGTGATTGTGAAAACCTTGTGGATCACACTCCCTTTATCTAGTGTATGGATGGATGAGCAGAAAAATAGGGACAAAAAACTAAAGGAAAAATAGGGTGGGGGTACAATTTGGGTGTTCTGTTTTTACTCTTAACTTTTTATTCTTACTTTCACTTTTTCTGGTACAAGGAAAATGTTAAAAAAAATAGATCAGGGTGATGAATGAACAACTATATCATGGTAATGTGATCAATGGATTATATACTTTGGATGATTGTATGGTGTGTGAATAAATCTTAATTTTTAAAAAAAATGTCCTCAGAACAAGAACCAGTGGCCAGCCTCCTTGTTTATTAGAAACTCCATTTGTTTGCTGTATTTAGGGAAACTTCCAGAGCTGGGCGCCACCAATAAAAAGAAATAAAACCAGTTGGGGCAAACAAAAAAATTCCTAAAGAGGATGCAAAAACTCTACACATAAAAGGAAGGACTGATGAGTCAGACTTCATTAAAATGACAAACTTCTGTTTGTAACATACCATTAGGAGAGTGGATAGGAAAAGCAGAGCTCGAGAGCTATTTTCCATCTATAGATCATATATAGAGGTAAAGGACTGATATGCAGACTAGATAAGGGGATCCTAGAAATGCACCAGATAACTACAGGCAACATAATGGAAAATGGGTAGAGTTCAAAAGGTCTTGGCAAAGGAAGAACTCTCAGTAGACGAGAAGGTCTTGGGGAGATATGCAGCCTCCTTGGCAATCAAGGAATTGTGAATCGAAACCCCAGTGGGAGAGCAGGGCATGCCTTCCTGCTGGGTCAGCTAAAGGTGCATACAAGAAGGACCTCTTAGGAGGAAGCCCTGCCTGCATGCCTGTTTCCTGATGCTCCACTGATCATCCTTAGAAAGGGCCCTTGGCCATCCACCATGGATCCATTAGTAGGAGGGAATCTGAGGCAGTGGGGCCAGGAGCTTACATCACAGGTTTTACAAATGCAAAAGAGCAGAGTCCGAGAACTTTCTGAGATGAGCATTCAGAATCCACTGGGCATCCACCCTTGGTAGGCTTGGAGCTGCAGAATGATGAGCAGGTTCACCCCAGAAAGCAAGTTCTGAATCTCAATCTGTGTTCTGGTTGAACCCATTGAAAAGAGGGCCTTTACGAGCTGTTATTTTCAATTAAGGTGTGGCTCGACAGAGTCAGGGTGATCCTTTATCTGAATGACTGGAGCTCTTATAAAGAGAAGTCAGGGGAAGCCACGGAAGAGACTGAAGCTAGAGGTCAGTGGAAACCAGAGGAGGGAGGGAGGGAGAGAGGGAAGAAGAGAAGTGGGGGGGAGATTGAGAGAGAGAGATTGAACCACATGATGTAGGCAAAGGTGCAAGACAAGCAACCCCAGGGATGGCTGGAAGCCTTCACCAGAACCCTGCTGGCCCCAGGAGAAAGCATGGTCTTTTAGGGCTTCTAGCCTCAAAACCATGATCCCATAAATCCCTGGTGCTCCACTAAACCAATTGGTGTTATTTGTCGTAACAGCCATGGCAAACTGAGACAGAGCCACCTCCTGGGGTACCAGGATGAATTCCGGATACAAGCAGAGATGCTATGTGAAGTGGGAGGTCCTAGAAGGGGAAGCTGGGAAACCCCTCCCCATCAGCCCAGAGCCCCAGGACCCCACTTGTGCTGACATCCATACCCCAGGATTTCTTACTGTCCTGTGATTCTGTGAGGGTGAGTGCGTGCACGTGTGTGTGCTGGGGCATGCATAAGTGTACACAAGAGTGAGCGTGTGCGTGCTAGCATGTGTAATGCATGAGTTGCTGGTTCTGCTACAGCCTCACTGCGGTGTCTTTTCAGAAAAAGCAGCTTTAAGACCAAGCGGCTGTCTGCTTGTTTGGAGCCCGGAAGGAGGGCTGGCCAGGTCCACCACATTCTGTGGGGGCTGTTCTTAGAGAAATCGCTTGTGTGACAAGATGTAGCCTAATTCCAATGTCTCTCACCTGTTAAATAAACACGGGCAAGGCAGCCCTGGGTCTCTCCAAATTCAGGCTCGGGTAACTGCTGCTTGTACAATTTGTTGTATAAATAGGGTTGAGTGTGTTAAATAAACGAATCAACTTAAGCTTTCCAAACAGTGTCTGAAGGTTTCCCTTCCGTGTCTATTTGCATAAGTGGTTGAGCTGTGAAAGAAACAGGCGGGAGTGTGAGAATGCTGGAGCTGAACACACACGCGCACACACACACACACAGAGCCTGGCTGTTTTCAAGCTGTCCTCCCACGAAGGCTCCAGAGAACACGCAATTGTATTCAACTGACGCAGATGTCAACTTCCTGAGGAATCGTTCCTTGCTTGCACATACATTATAGAACTGGGGTTCTGATGAGGTTTGTTTGAGTATACATGGCCACGGCTCATGGAAACAGTGACTACTCTACCTACGGACCCAATCCAAGCCCTTTGTTTTCCAGACGAGCCCTGGAGGGAATATGCCGCTTGCCTAAATATTCGAAATTGATGACAGAGCCTGATTCTTCTCTGTCTGGGTTCTGTGTTCTTCCCATTTGCTCAGCTGCTACTTTGGTGAATGTGGGGTGCACTTTGGCTTTTGTGGTCTCTGCTCTCCGTCCCACAGGCTGGGTCACTCATAGTCATTTGAGCTGGGGTAACCCAGTGCCGACTTCTGGGAGAGCAGGAGAGTCACTGGTGAAGGGCTCCCTTGTGCTTTTGAGGACTCGGGGATCTCATTCTCCTCGCTTTTTATCACTGCGATCTTCATTCTGCTCACACTCAAGGACCTTCATGCTGTGCACAGTGCTAAGATCTTCCCAAGCATTCACCCCCTTTAACCCTTTTGGGGACCCCGCAAGGTAGATGATATCACCCCCATTTTTCCAATGAGGCCACCCAGGGCTATGGATGTTGAGTCTGAGCTTCGCAGGATTCATTTTGCTGCAGCTGGCAGGAGAGAGGCTGGGTTTCTGCCTTGCTCCAGGGGCAGTGGGAATGGCTGGTTGCCGCGGGAAGGGGACTGTGGAGAGCCTGGCACCCGGGTTTCCTGGAGCACCTGTGATTCCTGGGGGACCCTGACAGTGAGTGGGAATCAGATCCTACCTGCCCGGGGCCTCTCACAGGTGCATGTCAGGCTGGACTGCTGGGCCCTTTGGACAAGGAAGAAGCCCTTGTCCTTGGAGATGAAGCTGCCTTCTTCTGAAAGAGTCCTGAGAATCGTGATCACAACCTCTGGTGGCCATGGACAGCCCGCCTGCGGACACAGCGCCCTATGTCTGATGTGTGCATGCTGAGCATCCTACGTCTGATGTGTGCATGCTGAGTATCCTACGATCCTATATCTGATGTGTGCATGCTGAACTCCCCATTTGGTAAACAAAATCTGCACTTCAATTTGAGAGAAGCCAACCCAGCTCCCAGGATATGCAGAGAAGCTGCATCTTTGAATGTTTCCAAAAGGGCTGTCTTCCCTGACCCTGGCTGGGAGGTGGCCAAGGGGGGCTGGGGGCCTGCAGGGATGGGGCAGCCTGGAGTGGGAACCCCCCAGATGGGACAGGTTGAGCTATCCCAAGGGCCTGAGGGACAATGAGGACCCAGAAGGGCCTTCTGTGGGTCCAGGGAAAGACGTGCATCTGGGTGTGTGTGTGTGTGTACAAGAGTGAGTGTGCCCGTGCTAGTCCAGGGTCCAGGAAACGAGATGCATCTGGGTGTGTGTGCATGTGTACAAGAGTGTGCCCATACTAGTGTTGCACACATGCCTGCATGTAAGTGTACCTGAGGGTGTGTGGCATACTAGTGTGTGCACATGTGTGCATGCTGCTGTGTGCATGAGCAAGAGTGAGTGTGTACATGTGTGCATGCATGTGTGCGTGAGGGTGTGTGTGCATGCTAGCGTGCATGCATGCTTGCATGTGTGTACATGTGTGTGTGTGCATATTTGCATGTTGGTGTGTGCACAAGAGCGAGTGTATGCATGCTAGTGTCTGCACACATGCATGCATGTGTGTACATGAGGGTGAGTGTGAATGTGAGTATGTGCATTGTGCCTGCATGTGTGTATATGAGGGTGTGTGCTGCGGTCGCAGTTGACTCGTCTGGGGGGGGGTGGCGGCCGGTTGCTAAATCCTAGGCTCTCAGGATTGCTTGGAGGGTACCGGCGGCGGGGGCTCTTTCCCGGAGGCGAGGGCGAGGCGGGGGACTTGGCCAGGTCCCCGGCGGAGGCGTGCAAAGTATGGAGGGCGGCGAGAAAGGAACAGGCGGGACACGGTTCTTTTAGGGTGAAGAAACCAAGAGAGTTTATTAGGGGAGAGTACAAGCTTATATCGGGCGTTTAGAGGGCGGGGTAGCTGTAGAGGTTAAAGGCTTGGATTGGTTCTGAGAGGGCACGGAGGTTGATTGAAAAGGGGCGAGAGTTGCTCCGGTAACGGTGTTTGGCAACAATGTATGCGCACTGGTGGTAATGGGAGTTGCACTGGCAACGGGGAGTGTCCGGGCAAGATAAGGGGGTGGGGAAAAGGCGGTTCCCTCCGGCAAGCCTCCCCTAACAGTGTTATTTTGGGTGAGGAAATGGGGCCTGCCTCCGGCCTCACTTTCCCAGGCCCGGGGGGCTGCGGAGGGTGCTGTCGCCCGTGCCCACCACCCTCCCCAGGGGCTGATCAGGTCCCCCAGCCCAGGCCCGCCAAGTTGAAGCACGTAATCAGTGTCCCGCATTTCCCCCTTCTTTTCTAATTAAAGGAAGAAGCTTACCGGAGAGGCCCGCTAAGGGATGAGGGAAGGGGGAGGCCGGGGAGGGGAAAAAGGGGTTGACGGTGGCTCAGCGAGGCTGGAGCTCGGCGTTGGTGTGGCACCCGGGCGCTCGACAGGGGCCTTGCTGCTTGCGGGATGGACGAGGGTGGGGGGTTTAAAGTTGGAGGTTCAGAGAAGCTGGAGCTCGAGGTTGGTGCGATGTTCAGGCGATCGAGAAGGGCCTCGCGGTTGGCGGGTTGACCGGTGGCGGTGAGGTCGCGGAGGGTTGGTTGTCATCTCGGAGTAGGGAGCGTCAGAGGTGGCGAGTCGCTGGTACTGGACTTGCACGAACGAGGAGAAAATAGCATCCGTTTGTTTCCTTACAAGCTGGACAATTCTGCGGATAATGCAGGGTCCTAAGGTGAGAGCTAGAATAATCATTAGTAGGGGGCCGAGGAGAGGGAGGAGGTAAGGGAGGAGGGGGGTAAAGATGTGGGACCAATAGCTGGTGGCTTCACGGTCTCTTTTGCGTTGTTCCAGTCCCTCTCGGACCTTCTTTAGGCTGTCCTCGGCGAGACCCGTGGAATTGGCATATACACAGCACTCTTCTCCTAGGGCGGCGCAAAGGCCTCCTTCTTTGAGGAGGAGAAGGTCGAGACCTCGGCGGTTTTGGAGCACTACCTCAGAGAGGGAATTGACAGAATTTTTAAGATGGGAAATAGCGTCTTGTAGGTGACGAATGTCCTCGTCAACAGCCGCCCGGAGGTGAGTTAGGGCAGAGCCTTGACTGGCTAATGCAGCGATTCCGGTGCCAGCGCCTGCAAGACCTAGGAGGGAGGCAATCGTGAGGACGGTGATGGGCTCTCGCTTTTGCAGTGGGGCAGAAGCTGCAGTTGTTTCCAGGCGGAGGAAGAAGTCTTCCTCGCTGTGGTATAGGACCCTAGGGATGAGGACAATTAGGAGGCAAGTTTCATTAGTTGTATTGAGGGTTTGCACGTTAAGGCAGGGGGTAAGCCCTGTAGAGGAGCAGAGCCATTGGGAGGAGTTATGAGGGATGAGAAATTTTGCAGAGCTGCTGGGAGATGAGTAGTCGGCGCAAGCTGTGAGGTTGGGAGAGTTACTTGAGCGAGGGCGGATGCACTTTCCTGTAAAGGAGACTGAATGAAAGGTTAGGGGGACGGCAGAGGTATTCCAATTGCATTCCGAGGGGCTGTCCTCTGTGTTTTCTGAAAAGGAGAGGTTGGAGGCAACTGGCTCATACATGGGGGAGGAAGTGGAGAGGCAAAGCCAACAAGAGGAGGTAAGATTGGGGTTGGAGGAATTCACTGAGGTGAAGGCTGCTTGGATAAGGCCGAGGAGGGGAGAAGAGTAGCGAGAGGAGTAGCGAGAGGGGGGTAGAGGAGGTCGGGGTGGTGGGGTTGGCGATGCGTTGTTTGCAGCCGAGGTACGGTTTTCGGGTGTGCTGCTTGTACTCGAGGTGCGGCTGGGGGGCTGTGGAAAAACGGGGTTAATGACTTTATTGGGACCAATGGCAGAGGGGTTTTTTTGTACAGCCTCCTTTTTTACAAGAATAAGGGAACCTGGGTCGACTCCTTTCAAATAAATTCTGAAGCCCCAGGTTCGACCGAGTAACCAGGAGGGATCAGTAGGGAGTTGCACACTGAGATTTAAATGTGAGCAGGTACCTGTAGGTGCAATGTGGTGATGGCCTCCATAGATACCCCAGGTAATGGGTTCTTCAGGTGGTTTGCAGTTAAAGGGGGCCCATTTTAGAGTTAGGTAATGATCAGTGGCGTAAGTCTCCCACTGAGTGGCTAATGTTTCACATCCCCAATATGCACAGTAGTACTGGTTGGGGGAATTGCAGTACTGTTTTCCAGGATTTGAGGATGGGCACATATAATATTGGGCTTGATTCCAACCAGTGGGGCGTACGGAAGGAGTGAGAAATAGATCAGTTGCGTTGACAAGAAAGGAAGGTCGCCCTGCCGTAACTTGGGTTTGTATAACTGTGGAATCTTCCCACCGTGCCAAGGTCCATTTCCAAGGCTGGTGAGGGGAGTGGGGCTGGTAGACAGCCTGGGTAGAAGAGGCGAGAGCCAGCATGATCGTTAGAAGGGAAGCAATGCTCGGGTGGGGGTTATGGAGGTGTAGGGGGCTGGCTTTTGCCCGTCTATAGAGGCGTATAATTTCTCTGATTTCTTGTTTTTCCGGGGTTTCATTCGGACTGGGGTCCAGGCTCAGGTGTACTGTTGTCATCTGGTGCACCAGGTTGCGGAGACGACGGCGTTCTCGTCTCGTCAGACGCGTGGTTGCTGGTGTCGGGCCGGATTGCCCTTCCTGGGATCCAGATTGGTTGTGCTGCATCATCTGGGAAAACACAAGCAAACCCGCGCCCCTGGGCGAGGAGTGGGGAGGGACCCTTCCAGGCATTATTCTCTGGGTCCTTCCAGTAGACCATCGGGGCCTGGGTGGGCCTATACGAGGGCCCCCAATGTTTATGTAGGGGCGAAAGTCCTTCTTTATTGAATGTGAGTAGATTAAGGTGAATGAGGGCTGCTATGATAAGGTCCCCTGGAGTTGCCTGGGGGAGCATTGCCCTCTCTTTTTCAATTTGTGTTTTTAAGCGGCGATGGACTGCTTCCACAATGGCTTGTCCCTGTGGATTATAAGGGATGCCGAAATGATGGGTGATGTTATATAACTGAAGAAAGGCCGCAAAGGAGGCACTGCGATAGGCAGGCCCATTGTCCGTTTTTATGTCCCAGGGGACTCCCATGAAGAGAATTCCCTGTCTTAGGGCCTTGATACAGTGTTTGGCCGTTTCCCCGGCGAGGGGGACTGCATAACACATGGCTGAGAAGGTGTCAATCATTACATGTACATACTTGAGGCGCCCAAAGGACGGTACATGAGTTACATCCATTTGCCATCTAGAATTGGGTTTTAGGCCTCGTGGGTTGACTCCCTGAGGTTGCAGGGGGCCAAGCGGCGCAAAGGGCGCACAAGTTGCACAATTGCGGACAAGATGTTTACAGGTATCCAGGGGGAGGCCACATAAATGATGCAATGACGTAGCCGAAAAGTGAAACCTGGAATGCAATAACTTGGCCTGGTTAACAGCGTCCCCCGGAGGGGCCGCTGTGTGGGTCAGCATAGCTTGGGTATTTTGAGCTGAGACCGCTTGGTCTACTATACTGTTGCCATTAGCCAAGGGCCCCGGAAGGCCTGAGTGACTACGAATGTGCCTAACGAACCAAGGATCCTGTCTATGCTCTAAGATGCTTCTGAGGTCAGAAAGTGCTTTATCGATGGCCGAGTTCCCGGGGAAAAAGGTGGAAAATGCGAGGACTCGGCAGACCTGATACGTGTAGAGGCTGTCAGTGAAAATGTTTACTGGGTGGCTGCAGTGGGCGTTTAGCGTGTATGACACTGCCAGAATTTCCCCCACTTGGACTGAATGAAGGTTGACATAACTGAATAGGCGGGGTTCCGGATGGTCCTGCGAATAAGAGAGGAAGGCGAAACGGGTTTTGGAGGCGTCAGTAAAGACGGTAGTGGCACCCGGGATGGGTGCAGAGGAGGGGAAAGGATGGAAGGGGCTGCGGAAGGGAAGCTTGGCGAGTCCCTGTAACAGCCGATGGCTAGGATAGTGGCAGCTGAATTCCCCATGAAATCCTTCTAAAAGGATTTGCATGTCCGGGTTGTCACGTATAAGCAGGCGGGTTTGGCCTGCGTCTAGGGGCCAAACAATTTTTTCTGGCGGCTCTCCGAATACATGAACAGCCAGGGTGACTAGATCTGAAGCTAGGCTGATCCAGAGCCGCACTGCGGGGCAAATTTTTCTAAGCCGGCTTTTAGCAGGGTGCACCCAAAGTAGAGGGCCTTCCTGCCACAGGCAGCCCATGGGTGTGCCGGGCGTAGGAAGGATGAGTGCTATAAGATTGCCCTCTTTAGTGCTGAACCTGTTGAGACAGCAGGCGGCGAGTGCCTTGTTAATTGCGGCAATGGCTTCCTTTGCCTCCTGGGTGAGCTTAATGCGCCGGGAGATTGCTAGCGGCGGGGCTTCAGGGACACTCAGCAGCATAAAGAGTGGTTGGAGCTGCGCGGTGGTGATCGGCAACGCAGAGCGGAGCCAATTGATCTGACCGCAGAGCTGTTGAAGCTCAGTGATAGTGACCCGATCCGGTATGTCCAGCTGGGGAGCGGACGGGGCAATGGTTCTATTAATACTAAACCCTAAGAAGGCTAATGGTGGCACAATTTGAACTTTATCGGGCTGAACCGTAAGGCCGAGGTCAGCTAAATTAGTGGTGAGGTCTTTGAGGATTAGAGGAAGTGCCTCGGCGTCCTCAGAGGCCACCAAGATGTCATCCATGTAATGGATGAGCATGGCCCGCTTTCGCAGGGGGGCCACTGCGTGATTAACATACATTTGGCAGATGGCCAGACTGTTACGCATCCCTTGAGGGAGGACTTTCCATTGGTACCTGCTAGCCGCGCCCGCGTGATTGGGGACGGGGACTGTAAAGGCAAAGCGCGGGCGGTCTCGCTCATGTAGCAGGATGGAAAAGAAACAGTCTTTGATGTCAATGGTGGCTACATGATAGTGGGCCGGGATGGCTACCAGATGGGGGAGGCCAGGCTGCTGGGAACCCATTGGAAGAATATGCTTATTGATTTCCCGCAGATCATTGAGGAGCCTAAATTTCCCTGTGGCTTTTTTATGAATAACAAACACTGGCGAATTATAGGGACTAGTAGAAGGCTCTATGTGGTCAGCGTCCAATTGTTCTTGGACAAGGGCTTGGAGTGTCACTAATTTATGCGTGGGAAGGGGCCACTGCTCCACCCATATAGGTTCCTCAGTATCCCACTGCAGAGGAACGGGCGCTGGAGGTTTTAAACGAGCAGTGGCGCACATTATTGGGGGGGCTGCGTGGTAAGCACTGCCCCAGAGGCGGCGAGGATGTCACGGCCCCATAAAATTTGGTCTATGGTGTGTAGAAATAACGGGCGGAAGGTGCCTGAGTGGCCCTCTTCATCCTCCCACTTAATGGGCCCTATGGCCTGAAGAGAGGTGGAGGTACCAGTGGCTCCCACTACCGAGGGACCATCGAGAACCATGCACATGGTGGCATACTGAGCGGGCATGCAAGAGACCTCTGCCCCTGAATCGAGCGTGCCCGTGTACCATTGCCCCTCTATTCTTAACTTACGAGTAGGCTTTTCTGGAGTGATAGGGACTGTCCAGAGAAGCGTTTTGCTGCCGTTGAAGTGATTAGTTTTATTAGAACCGGTCGGCACGCTGCCTCTTAGGGGCGGGGCTGAGGCTTGCCCCGCTTGGAGTTTAAAGCTTGCTCAGTGCCCTGGCGCTGACTGCCGTCAGGGCACCAGGGATAGCAGAGGTTTTTTAAGCTATCCTTGCTAATATCTCTGGGGCTGCTCTTGCAATCGCGCGCCCAGTGATAGCCACGCTGGCAGCGTGGGCAGGGAGTGGGAGGGGGGCGCCCATTGCGTTGCCTGAAAGGCGGGCGGTTGACCTCCGCATTGGGGCACTCCCGGGCAAAATGGCCACTCTGCCCGCACTTAAAGCAACCTGTGGTGGCGGCTAAGGCGGCAGTGACAGCGCCAGAGACAGCCTGGGCTAGGGACGCGGCAGCTGGGTCAAACGTGCTGCAGGCGAGAACCCAGTCATCTAGACTTTTTTCCCACAAGGGGAGAATGGCTTGCTTACAGGGGGGGTTAGCCCCTTCTAGAATGAGTTCCCGGGTGAGAGCTAGCTGGGCTTGGGGGTTGCTAACTTTTCTAGCGCAGGTTTCTTCAACCCTGGATACGAAGGTGGCGAAAGGTTCGTTTGGCTCCTGGAGGAGCTTGGTAAAGTTGTCAGGTCGATGGGCAGAGCAGTTGGCAAACGCGCGTAAGGCGATGCCTCTGAGGATAGTCCAGAAGGTGGCAGGGACATTAATATAAGCAGACGCATCTAGAAACGCTCCCGTGCCTAGATAGGCTTCGGGGTGATGATAGACTCCAGTGGCTGCGTCTTGCTCACTTTGCTTAGCTGCTTCCGCCTGGAAGTGAGCACGCCAATCAACAAACTGGCCGGGGTTAAGAATGGAATGGGCAAGCGAGGCCCAGTCTTGGGGGATGCAAAAGTCCATGCCGAGATCCTGCAGTATTTGGGAAGCGTATGGGCTACCTAACCCGTCCTCTTTGACGGCCCTGCGAAGCTGCTTGATAGTATCAGAGTCAATGGGATACCAGTTATACGGTTTCTGTGGTGTGGGGGTAAGGTTAAGAGGAAAGCAGCGAAAAGCACGAGAGAAAGGAGGACGCGCTTGCAGAGGGCTTGGCGCGGGAGTGGGGGTAGGGGGGAGCATTGCCCCAAGGGTTGCCTTGAGGTGTAGAAGGCAGCCAGGGGTTGTTAGTCGGCAGGGTGGGAGGAGCGGCGGCAGCTGCCGGTAGCGGCTCCGAGGGGGAGCTCGCCGGAGGGGGAGGCGGAAGTGGGAGGCCCCAAGCGTCGCAAGACGGCGGCGCGGTGGGAGTGGCTAAGGCATAAGATGGTGGACTAGCTCCGCCCTGTGAAAGGGCGGGGTAAAGCGCTTGCGGTTTCCGGCCCAGCTTAGGGCTGACGTCATATCGGGAGCACTTCCTCCCCTCGATGGAAGAAGAAGGAGGAGGAGGAAGTTCGCCATCTTGGCGAGGCTCAGTGTTATTTTGTTTTTTGGGAGTCACTTCGAGCGCGTTGTTAATCTGCTCGACTAAGGACTCTGTGTCCGAATCGTGGTCTACATTAGTATCGCTGTCTGAATCTGTTGACTGGGTTGATAGGGCCTCCTTGGATTTAATGGGGCCTCGATCAGGGGGGAGGGAGCCTTGAAGGCAGGAGCGGACGAGAAGGGCCTCGCGGTCGGCGGGTTGACCGGTGGCGGTGAGGTCGCGGAGGGTTGGTTGTCATCTCGGAGTAGGGAGCGTCAGAGGTGGCGAGTCGCTGGTACTGGACTTGCACGAATGAGGAGAAAATAGCATCCGTTTGTTTCCTTACAAGCTGGACAATTCTGCGGATAATGCAGGGTCCTAAGGTGAGAGCTAGAATAATCATTAGTAGGGGGCCGAGGAGAGGGAGGAGGTAAGGGAGGAGGGGGGTAAAGATGTGGGACCAATAGCTGGCGGCTTCACGGTCTCTTTTGCGTTGTTCCAGTCCCTCTCGGACCTTCTTTAGGCTGTCTTCGGCGAGACCGGTGGAATTGGCATATACACAGCACTCTTCTCCTAGGGCGGCGCAAAGGCCTCCTTCTTTGAGGAGGAGAAGGTCGAGACCTCGGCGGTTTTGGAGCACTACCTCAGAGAGGGAATTGACAGAATTTTTAAGATGGGAAATAGCGTCTTGTAGGTGACGAATGTCCTCGTCAACAGCCGCCCGGAGGTGAGTTAGGGCGGAGCCTTGACTGGCTAATGCAGCGATTCCGGTGCCAGCGCCTGCAAGACCTAGGAGGGAGGCAATCGTGAGGACGGTGATGGGCTCTCGCTTTTGCAGTGGGGCAGAAGCTGCAGTTGTTTCCAGGCGGAGGAAGAAGTCTTCCTCGCTGTGGTATAGGACCCTAGGGATGAGGACAATTAGGAGGCAAGTTTCATTAGTTGTATTGAGGGTTTGCACGTTAAGGCAGGGGGTAAGCCCTGTAGAGGAGCAGAGCCATTGGGAGGAGTTATGAGGGATGAGAAATTTTGCAGAGCTGCTGGGAGATGAGTAGTCGGCACAAGCTGTGAGGTTGGGAGAGTTGCTTGAGCGAGGGCGGATGCACTTTCCTGTAAAGGAGACTGAATGAAAGGTTAGGGGGACGGCAGAGGTATTCCAATTGCATTCCGAGGGGCTGTCCTCTGTGTTTTCTGAAAAGGAGAGGTTGGAGGCAACTGGCTCATACAGGGGGGAGGAAGTGGAGAGGCAAAGCCAACAAGAGGAGGTAAGATAGGGGTTGGAGGAATTCACTGAGGTGAAGGCTGCTTGGATAAGGCTGAGGAGGGGAGAAGAGTAGCGAGAGGAGTAGCGAGAGGGGGGTAGAGGAGGTCGGGGTGGTGGGGTTGGCGATGCATTGTTTGCAGCTGAGGTGCAGCTGGTTGGAGCTGAGGTGCGGCTGGAGAGCTGTGGAAAAAGGGGGTTAATGACTTTATTGGGACCAATGGCAGAGGGGTTTTTTTGTACAGCCTCCTTTTTTACAAGAATAAGGGAACCTGGGTCAACTCCTTTTAAATAAATTCTGAAGCCCCAGGTTCGACCGAGTAACCAGGAGGGATCAGTAGGGAGCTGCACACTGAGATTTAAATGTGAGCAGGTACCTGTAGGTGCAATGTGGTGATGGCCTCCATAGATACCCCAGGTAATGGGTTCTTCAGGTGGTTTGCAGTAAAAGGGGGCCCATTTTAGAGTTAGGTAATGATCAGTGGCGTAAGTCTCCCACTGAGTGGCTAATGTTTCACATCCCCAATATGCACAGTAGTACTGGTTGGGGGAATTGCAGTACTGTTTTCCAGGATTTGAGGATGGGCACATATAATATTGGGCTTGATTCCAACCAGTGGGGCGTACGGAAGGAGTGGGAAATAGATCAGTTGCGTTGACAAGAAAGGAAGGTCGCCCTGCCGTAACTTGGGTTTGTATAACTGTGGAATCTTCCCACCGTGCCAAGGTCCATTTCCAAGGCTGGTGAGGGGAGTGGGGCTGGTAGACAGCCTGGGTAGAAGAGGCGAGATCCAGCATGATCGTTAGAAGGGAAGCAATGCTCGGGTGGGGGTTATGGAGGTGTAGGGGGCTGGCTTTTGCCCGTCTATAGAGGCGTATAATTTCTCTGATTTCTTGTTTTTCCGGGGTTTCATTCGGACTGGGGTCCAGGCTCACGTGTACTGTTGTCATCTGGTGCACCAGGCTACGGAGACGACGGCGTTCTCGTCTCGTCAGATGCGTGGCTGCTGGTGGCGGGCCGGATTGCCCTTCCTGGGATCCAGATTGGTTGTGCTGCATCATCTGGGAAAACACAAGCAAACCCGCGCCCCTGGGCGAGGAGTGGGGAGGGACCCTTCCAGGCATTATTCTCTGGGTCCTTCCAGTAGACCATCGGGGCCTGGGTGGGCCTATACGAGGGCCCCCAATGTTTATGTAGGGGCGAAAGTCCTTCTTTATTGAATGTGAGTAGATTAAGGTGAATGAGGGCTGCTATGATAAGGTCCCCTGGAGTTGCCTGGGGGAGCATTGCCCTCTCTTTTTCAATTTGTGTTTTTAAGCGGCGATGGACTGCTTCCACAATGGCTTGTCCCTGTGGATTATAAGGGATGCCGAAATGATGGGTGATGTTATATAACTGAAGAAAGGCCGCAAAGGAGGCACTGCGATAGGCAGGCCCATTGTCCGTTTTTATGTCCCAGGGGACTCCCATGAAGAGAATTCCCTGTCTTAGGGCCTTGATACAGTGTTTGGCCGTTTCCCCGGCGAGGGGGACTGCATAACACATGGCTGAGAAGGTGTCAATCATTACATGTACATACTTGAGGCGCCCAAAGGACGGTACATGAGTTACATCCATTTGCCATCTAGAATTGGGTTTTAGGCCTCGTGGGTTGACTCCCTGAGGTTGCAGGGGGCCAAGCGGCGCAAAGGGCGCACAAGTTGCACAATTGCGGACAAGATGTTTACAGGTATCCAGGGGGAGGCCACATAAATGATGCAATGACGTAGCCGAAAAGTGAAACCTGGAATGCAATAACTTGGCCTGGTTAACAGCGTCCCCCGGAGGGGCCGCTGTGTGGGTCAGCATAGCTTGGATATTTTGAGCTGAGACCGCTTGGTCTACTATACTGTTGCCATTAGCCAAGGGCCCCGGAAGGCCTGAGTGACTACGAATGTGGCTAACGAACCAAGGATCCTGTCTATGCTCTAAGATGCTTCTGAGGTCAGAAAGTGCTTTATCGATGGCCGAGTTCCCGGGGAAAAAGGTGGAAAATGCGAGGACTCGGCAGACCTGATACGTGTAGAGGCTGTCAGTGAAAATGTTTACTGGGTGGCTGCAGTGGGCGTTTAGCGCGTATGACACTGTCAGAATTTCCCCCACTTGGACTGAATGAAGGTTGACATAACTGAATAGGCGGGGTTCCGGATGGTCCTGCGAATAAGAGAGGAAGGCGAAACGGGTTTTGGAGGCGTCAGTAAAGACGGTAGTGGCACCCGGGATGGGTGCAGAGGAGGGGAAAGGATGGAAGGGGCTGCGGAAGGGAAGCTTGGCGAGTCCCTGTAACAGCCGATGGCTAGGATAGTGGCAGCTGAATTCCCCATGAAATCCTTCTAAAAGGATTTGCATGTCCGGGTTGTCACGTATAAGCAGGCGGGTTTGGCCTGCGTCTAGGGGCCAAACAATTTTTTCTGGCGGCTCTCCGAATACATGAACAGCCAGGGTGACTAGATCTGAAGCTAGGCTGATCCAGAGCCGCACTGCGGGGCAAATTTTTCTAAGCCGGCTTTTAGCAGGGTGCACCCAAAGTAGAGGGCCTTCCTGCCACAGGCAGCCCATGGGTGTGCCGGGCGTAGGAAGGATGAGTGCTATAAGATTGCCCTCTTTAGTGCTGAACCTGTTGAGACAGCAGGCGGCGAGTGCCTTGTTAATTGCGGCAATGGCTTCCTTTGCCTCCTGGGTGAGCTTAATGCGCCGGGAGATTGCTAGCGGCGGGGCTTCAGGGACACTCAGCAGCATAAAGAGTGGTTGGAGCTGCGCGGTGGTGATCGGCAACGCAGAGCGGAGCCAATTGATCTGACCGCAGAGCTGTTGAAGCTCAGTGATAGTGACCCGATCCGGTATGTCCAGCTGGGGAGCGGACGGGGCAATGGTTCTATTAATACTAAACCCTAAGAAGGCTAATGGTGGCACAATTTGAACTTTATCGGGCTGAACCGTAAGGCCGAGGTCAGCTAAATTAGTGGTGAGGTCTTTGAGGATTAGAGGAAGTGCCTCGGCGTCCTCAGAGGCCACCAAGATGTCATCCATGTAATGGATGAGCATGGCCCGCTTTCCCAGGGGGGCCACTGCGTGATTAACATACATTTGGCAGATGGCCGGACTGTTATGCATCCCTTGAGGGAGGACTTTCCATTGGTACCTGCTAGCCGCGCCCGCGTGATTGGGGACGGGGACTGTAAAGGCAAAGCGCGGGCGGTCTCGCTCATGTAGCGGGATGGAAAAGAAACAGTCTTTGATGTCAATGGTGGCTACATGATAGTGGGCCAGGATGGCTACCGGATGGGGGAGGCCAGGCTGCGGGGAACCCATCGGAAGAATATGTTTATTGATTTCCCGCAGATCATTGAGGAGCCTAAATTTCCCTGTGGCTTTTTTATGAATAACAAACACTGGCGAATTATAGGGACTAGTAGAAGGCTCTATGTGGCCAGCGTCCAATTGTTCTTGGACAAGGGCTTGGAGTGTCACTAATTTATGCGTGGGAAGGGGCCACTGCTCCACCCATATAGGTTCCTCAGTATCCCACTGCAGAGGAACGGGCGCTGGAGGTTTTAAACGAGCAGTGGCGCACATTATTGGGGGGGCTGCGTGGTAAGCACTGCCCCAGAGGCGGCGAGGATGTCACGGCCCCATAAAATTTGGTCTATGGTGTGTAGAAATAACGGGCGGAAGGTGCCTGAGTGGCCCTCTTCATCCTCCCACTTAATGGGCCCTATGGCCTGAAGAGAGGTGGAGGTACCAGTGGCTCCCACTACCGAGGGACCATCGAGAACCATGCACATGGTGGCATACTGAGCGGGCATGCAAGAGACTTCTGCCCCTGAATCGAGCGTGCCCGTGTACCATTGCCCCCCTATTCTTAACTTACGAGTAGGCTTCTCTGGAGTGATAGGGACTGTCCAGAGAAGCGTTTTACTGCCGGTGAAGTGATTAGTTTTATTAGAACCGGCCGGCACGCTGCCTCTTAGGGGCGGGGCTGAGGCTTGCCCCGCTTGGAGTTTAAAGCTTGCTCAGCATTTTGGCGCTGATTGACACCAGGGCAGCGGCAGAGGGTTTTGGGGTTATTTTTGCAATCGCGCGCCCAGTGATAGCCACGCTGGCAGCGTGGGCAAGGAGTGGGAGGGGGGCGCCCATTGCGCTGCATGAAAGGCGGGCGGTTGACTTCTGCATTGGGGCACTCCCGGGCAAAATGACCGCTCTGCTCGCACTTAAAACAACCGGTGGTGGCGGCTAAGGCGGCGGTGACAGCGCCAGAGACAGCCTGGGCTAGGGACGCGGCAGCTGGGTCAAAGGCGCTGCAGGCGAGAACCCAGTCATCTAGACTTTTTTCCCGCAAGGGGATAATGGCTTGCTTACAGGGGGGGTTAGCCCCTTCTAGAATGAGTTCCCGGGTGAGAGCTAACTGGGCTTGGGGGTTGCTAACTTTTCTAGCGCAGGTTTCTTCGACCCTGGATACGAAGGTGGCGAAAGGTTCGTTTGGCTCCTGGAGGAGCTTGGTAAAGTTGTCAGGTCGACGGGCAGAGCAGTTGGCAAACGCGCGTAAGGCGATGCCTCTGAGGATAGTCCAGAAGGTGGCAGGGACATTAATATAAGCAGACGCATCTAGAAACGCTCCCGTGCCTAGATAGGCTTCGGGGTGATGATAGACTCCAGTGGCTGCGTCTTGCTCACTTTGCTTAGCTGCTTCCGCCTGGAAGTGAGCACGCCAATCAACAAACTGGCCGGGGTTAAGAATGGAACGGGCGAGCGAGGCCCAGACTTGGGGGATGCAAAAGTCCATGCCGAGATCCTGCAGTATTTGGGAAGCGTATGGGCTACCTAACCCGTCCTCCTTGACGGCCCTGCGAAGCTGCTTGATAGTATCAGAGTCAATGGGATACCAGTTATACGGTTTCTGTGGTGTGGGGGTAAGGTTAAGAGGAAAGCAGCGAAAAGCACGAGAGAAAGGAGGACGCACTTGCAGAGGGCTTGGCGCGGGAGTGGGGGTAGGGGGAGCGTTGCCCCAAGGGTTGCCTTGAGGTGTAGAAGGCAGCCAGGGGTTGTTAGTCGGCAGGGTGGGAGGAGCGGCGGCAGCTGCCGGTAGCGGCTCCGAGGGGGAGCTCGCCGGAGGGGGAGGCGGAAGTGGGAGGCCCCAAGCGTCGCAAGATGGCGGCGCGGTGGGAGTGGCTAAGGCATAAGATGGTGGACTAGCTCCGCCCTGTGAAAGGGCGGGGTAAAGCGCTTGCGGTTTCCGGCCCAGCTTAGGGCTGACGTCATCGCGGGAGCACTTCCTCCCCTCGATGGAAGAAGAAGGAGGAGGAGGAAGTTCGCCATCTTGGCGAGGCTCAGTGTTATTTTGTTTTTTGGGAGTCACTTTGAGCGCGTTGTTAATCTGCTCGACTAAGGACTCTGTGTCCGAATCGTGGTCTACATTAGTATCGCTGTCTGAATCTGTTGACTGGGTTGATAGGGCCTCCTTGGATTTAATGGGGCCTCGATCAGGGGGGAGGGAGCCTTGAAGGCAGGAGCGGACGGTTATTAAGGTGGGGAGCAAGCCGGGAGGGAAGCGCTTGCTCTCATGTTCCATGGCGTTGGTGACCCGATCAATAAGGCGATCATAAGTAACAGGGTCCCAAAGATGGCAAGTGGTGAGCCATGGGTTAAAGGGCAGCAGGAGGTCCCAGTATACTTGCAGCTGCCGGACAGACACCTTACAGCGATGTGTGTCTAGGAGACCAGCCAGAGCACGAACTTGGGGTGCTTGGCGTGCTCTCATGGTTTTACTGGACCGCTGCGTGGAGAGGACTTTTAATTCCAGGGGCCCCACGTTGGGCGCCAGTTGCGGTCGCAGTTGACTCGTCTGGGGGGGGGTGGCGGCCGGTTGCTAAATCCTAGGCTCTCAGGATTGCTTGGAGGGTACCGGCGGCGGGGGCTCTTTCCCGGAGGCGAGGGCGAGGCGGGGGACTTGGCCAGGTCCCCGGCGGAGGCGTGCAAAGTATGGAGGGCGGCGAGAAAGGAACAGGCGGGACACGGTTCTTTTAGGGTGAAGAAACCAAGAGAGTTTATTAGGGGAGAGTACAAGCTTATATCGGGCGTTTAGAGGGTGGGGTAGCTGTAGAGGTTAAAGGCTTGGATTGGTTCTGAGAGGGCACGGAGGTTGATTGAAAAGGGGCGAGAGTTGCTCCGGTAACGGTGTCTGGCAACAATGTATGCGCACTGGTGGTAATGGGAGTTGCACTGGCAACGGGGAGTGTCCGGGCAAGATAAGGGGGTGGGGAAAAGGCGGTTCCCTCCGGCAAGCCTCCCCTAACAGTGTTATTTTGGGTAAGGAAATGGGGCCTGCCTCCGGCCTCACTTTCCCAGGCCCAGGGGGCTGCGGAGGGCGCTGTCGCCCGTGCCCACCACCCTCCCCAGGGGCTGATCAGGTCCCCCAGCCCAGGCCCGCCAAGTTGAAGCACGTAATCAGTGTCCCGCAGTGTGCATGCTATGTGTATGTTTGCATGTGTGCATGAGAGTATGTACATGTTAACGTGCTCATTTGTGTGCACATGTGTGCATGTGTGTACATGTACATGTATGTATGCTAGTGTGCGCATCTGTGTGCATGCTGGTATGTGTGCTGCATGTGCCTGTGTGTTCATGCTAGTGGGAGTGCATGTGCATGTGTGCTGGTTTGTGTGCATGCATGTGTGTGCATGTGCTGGTGTGCTCATGCTAGTGTGCACAAGTGTGTGCCTGTTGGTGTGTGTGCATGTGCCTGTGTGTTCATGACAGTGTGTATGTGCTTGTGTGTGCATGCTGGTGTGTGTACATGCATGTGTGAGCATGTGTCTGTGTGCTCATGGTAGTGTGTGCACATGTGTGCATGTGCAAGAGTGAGTGTGTACATGTGTGCACGCATGTGTCTGTGCGTGAGGGTGTGTGTGCATGCTATGTGTATGTTTGCATGTGTGCATGAGAGTATGTACATGTTAATGTGCTCATTTGTCTGTACATGTACATGTGTGTATGCTGGTGTGTGCATCTGTGTGCATGCTGGTATGTGTGCTGCATGTGCCCGTGTGTTCATGATAGTGTGTATGTGCTTGTGTGTGCATGCTGGTGTGTGCACATGCATGTGTGAGCATGTGTCTGTGTGCTCATGGTAGTGTGTGCACATGTGTGCATGCTGGTGTGTGCATGTGCAAGAGTGAGTGTGTACATGTGTGCACACATGTCTGTTCATGAGGGTGTGTGTGCATGCTAGTGTGCATGCATGCTTGCATGTGTGTGCGTGTGTGCATATATGCATGTTGGTGTGTGTGAGTGTGCACAAGAGTGAGTGCGTGCATGCTAGTGTCTGCACACATGCATGCATGTGTGTACATGAGAGTGAGTGTGTGAATGTGAGTATGTGCATGTGTGCCTGCATGTGTGTATATGAGTGTGTGTGCATGCTATGTGTATGTTTGCATGTGTGCATGAGAGTATGTACATGTTAATGTGCTCATTTGTGTGCACATGTATGTGCATGTGTGTACATGTACATGTGTGTATGCTGGTATGTGTGCTGCAAGTGCCTGTGTGTTCATGCTAGTGGGAGTGCATGTGCATGTGTGCTGGTTTGTGTGCATGCATGTGTGTGCATGTGCTGGTGTGCTCATGCTAGTGTGCACAAGTGTGTGCCTGTTGGTGTGTGTGCATGTGCCTGTGTGTTCATGATAGTGTGTATGTGCTTGTGTGTGCATGCTGGTGTGTGTACATGCATGTGTGAGCATGTGTGTGCTCATGGTAGTGTGTGCACATGTGTGCATGCTGGTGTGTGCATGTGCAAGAGTGAGTGTGTACATGTGTGCATGCATGTGTCTGTGCATGAGGGTGTGTGTGCATGCTATGTGTATGTTTGCATGTGTGCATGAGAGTATGTACATGTTAATGTGCTCATTTGTGTGTACATGTACATGTGTGTATGCTGGTGTGCGCATCTGTGTGCATGCAGGTATTTGTGCTGCATGTGCCTGTGTGTTCATGCTAGTGGGAGTGCATGTGCATGTGTGCTGGTTTGTGTGCATGCATGTGTGTGCATGTGCTGGTGTGCTCATGCTAGTGTGCACAGGTGTGTGCCTGTTGGTGTGTGTGCATGTGCCTGTGTGTTCATGATAGTGTGTATATGCTTGTGTGTGCATGCTGGTGTGTGTACATGCATGTGTGAGCATGTGTCTGTGTGCTCATGGTAGTGTGTGCATATGTGTGCATGTGTGCACGTGTCATTTTCTCCCCCATAGTGGAGGCTGGGAGGAGAGGATGGATTAGAAAACTTCAATTAAGCCTTTAAAAAGACCATCTGCCAAACGGTGACTGGGGTTTCGTGTAAACAAAATGCCTGTGCTGGTTACAAACAAATGATCTTATCTATTGTATTGTGTTACAAATTAAAATTAGATTAAGCCACCTACATGGTACCTGGGCTGCATCTTCAATTTCTCGTGGAAAACCCGAGCGTCGGCTGCGCCTATTCATTCTTCCCAAGGAGCCCTCATTATCTTCCTACCCGCCGAACACACTGGGCATAGCATAATCAAAGCCTGGGGGTACGTATTAATTATCCTTTTGAATAGTGATGAAATTTTAAAAAGATCTCCTTTAGGCTCACATCATCAGCAGATGAAACAAAGACTCAGCACAGCTTGCAAGCAGAGGCCCACATGTGTTTTTACATCTGTTCAGGATATTTCAATTTGAAGCTCAATAAGCAGAGCCTGGGATTAAAGAAGCGGGTAATAAAAATAAAAGTCCTACTGTAACAAATAGGCCCTGCCCTAGCTCATCAAGCACGGAGGAATGTTAGTTTCTTTCCTTGAAAATGCGCGGTCGCTTCATAATCAATGGATTGCCATTATTTGAAAATGAGAGTCACGGGGTGCAACCTGTGGATTTGTGCGGGCGAGAACTCCACCTGTTATAGGCAAAGTCCCAAGCTGTGGCTCACGCACGTTTGATTGGCTCCGTACCAGCCCCCCAGGGCCTCTTCGTCCCCCCCTCCCCATGTGTGCTGCTTGGAGCCTGCTGGAGTCTTGTGGGCCGAGAGAAGGACACAGCCCAAGGCCCTGGAGGACGTGGTTGGGACATCTGATTTGCAAGGACTCCCTCAGCGGGCTTTGCTGTCTAATTTGAATTAGATGCATCCATGGAGTGGTCTGTAGGAGAGTAAGGGCATCTTCTGTGTGCTTGTGTTGGGTACCAGGGAGGGGAGGGGTCTTTGGAGGTTGACGAGCTAGTTCCCTAAACTCTCTTCTCAGGGCTGTAGGTTGACGGTGTTGAGCCACACTCATGGAAGACAGAACCTGCAAGCTTCGGGTTTAAGACCTTCCAGTCTGTGTGGACAGCCTCGGGTGGAACCCTGCTTGCTTACTGATGCCAATCTGCTTTCTCTGCCCCTTGTATAGCTGTACAGAGGATTCGTAAAGTACCCACCTAAGAAAGTTTCCTTTGAACCATCTTTCAGAAACCAAAATGCACTCCAAAAGGCTGTAGAATTGAAAGGATCTTTGAAATGTCATTTACCTCCACATATACGCACTATCATTGCATAACCCATTATTTAGTAAAAATTCACATTATTTTTAAAATAGGCATTTATTTTCCTGGGCAATTTGGACATGAAAGGGGTTTCTCAATCTATATGGTAAGCAATGAATTTAAATAGAGTAAGTAGGATAAGATAGGGTGAAATGAATTAAATGAAAATCATATTGCTTAAATGATTCATGTAACTCCTACAGATTTTGCAAAATTAGATATTCACATCAGCAGAAGTATTTAAGTTCAGAAAGTGAGGTGAACCCCACCTATGAGCTTCCACCCACATTGAGTAAAAACCCAATCAGGGTGTCCTTGTGTTGGAATCTGGCCACTGCCCATTGGGTTTTCCAGCTGGTCCTTATACCAGCAGACTGCTCGTGCACACATCACAGGACTTTCCTTGGCATCTTCTTCCAATGAGAAAAATCAATGACTCTAGTTTCTAACGAGTCTACCCCATCTCTAGGTCAATGGGCATCGTTGAGGGAAGGTGTGGTTCTGACCTTGGAACCCCGATGTCCAATCCAGGGCAAGTCTCAAGTCACTGTGGACTGTGTCCCCCACCAGACTTGGATGGCATGGAGAGGAGAGGGTGTCAACTCCCGATCGCTGGACCCTTGAGAGCCCTCACCGAGGGAATGTTTTATCTGCCCAAGGATACATGTCAGCATCAACTTCCTGTCTTGGCTCCTGGGCCCCCAGAAGCCCCCAGATGGGAAACCCAACAAACAGAGGCCAAATTATAGCACCGAATGTCCGAAGAACCAGGGCTACCATGTGGAAATGCTGTCCGCCCTCGATTCAGAATCAGAATCGTAAAACAGGGATGAGACCATGGCGATGCAGGGAATCTGTTCTCTCAACCCAAATCAGGACTCATGATTGGAGAACAACTGGTTAGGGAGCGTGCACCTTAGAGTCTGGGGCACGTTTTTGCTTTGCTAAGAGACGTGGCAGTACCATCCATTGCTTTGGAGACAAGGAAAATAGGACCAGAGGGGTGTGGGGTTCTGCAGTAGGAATGGAGTAGTAATAAATATCAAAGTTTTAAAGAAAAGTCCAGATTATAAACTTGAGATTGAAAGCCTATGTGTTCCAACCCAGCAGACGCACACAAAAAGAACAGCACAAGGCAGTTTCTAACTGCTCCTTGGGACCACCACACATTTATTTGTTTTTAGATGTGTTCCTGATTTAATCTGTTTCTGTCTCCTGGTTCATCCAATGAAGAAACACAGCTTGTTGTATTTTTCAAGCATTGATATATCTGATATGATATTTTTTTCCTTCCAAAAATTATTCAGATTCTGTTCCATTTGCTGGTATGAATTTTCTAACCAACTCTGTATCTACTTGCCATGATTTCTGCCTTCCCAACTCATCTATGACCACTCCAGGGCTGTTACCACATGTGGATTTGCTTGCAGATGTACCCCCATACCTAGCCTTATTCCTGGTGGAATGAACGAATGAATGAATGAATGCACCATCATGGTGCATGGATGAGAAGACTCTGGATAGAGAGCACACATCTACCTTCTGCAACTCCATTCAACAGGGACTTTACAAGGCATTTGATGGGTAACAAGTCAAGTATATTTGTGGTACCAGAGCGAGAAGGTGTTGGACAGAAACAAGAAGATCATGATGAGGAACAAAGGATAATGCTGCTGGTGTTCATCAGTGTCCACACCATGGGCTCAAATAGTACTGTAACATCTGCTTACCTGTGGGTTACTCCCAGGCTAAGACTTTCAGATGCAAGGGAGATCAGGGTACAACACTGCCCTAAGTAGATCTAAGCGAAGGGGACAGAGTGGTCCTGGGACTCACTACACCCAAGAGGAGAGTGGACACAGCCCTCAGGTGGTCTCAGAGTAATCCAAACCAAAAGGACACAGGGGATGTAGCCCCCAGGGTGGTCTGAGACTGAGCCCAACCAAGAGGACACAGTGGACACAGCCCCCCAGTGTGGTCCCAGATGGAGCCCAACCAAGAGGACAGAGTAGACACAGCCCCCCAGTGTGGTCCCAGATGGACCCAACCAAGAAGAGAGTGGGCACAGCCCCCAGGGTGGCCCTAGACTGAGCCCAACCAAAAGGACAGAGTGGACACAGCCCCCCGATGTGGTCCCACATGGAGCCCAACCAAGAAGAGAGAGTGGACACAGGCCCCAGGGTAGCCCTAGACTGAGCCCAACCAAGAGGACAGAGTGGACACAGCCTCCAGGGTGATCCTAGACTGAGCCCAACCAAAAGGACCCAGTGTACACAGCCCCCAGGGTGGTCTGAGTCTAAGCCCAGTCAAGAGGACACAGTGGACACAGTCCCCAAGGGTGGCCCCAGACTGAGCCCAACCAAGAGGACAAAGACAACACAGCCACCAGGGTGGCCCTAGACTGAGCCCAACCAGAGGACAGAGTGGACACAGCCCAAGGATGGCCCTAGACTAACCCTGGTCCAGTTTGCCAGAGCTGCCATTATGCAAAATACCAGAAATGCATTGGCTTTTATAAAGGGGATTCATTAGGTTACAAATTTACAGTTCTAAAGCCATAAAAGTGTCCAAACCAAGGCATTGACAAGAGAATATCTGCACTGAAGACAGGCAACAGCGTCCAGAACACCTCTGTCAGCTGGGAAGACACATAGCTAGCATCTGCTGGTCCTTTGCTCTTGGATTGCGTTTCAAAATGGCTTTCTCCAAAATGTCTCTGGCTTCTGCCTCTCTCAGCTCTCTGCTTGGTTCCCCTGGTTCTCTAAGCATCTGGGGGTCCTCTCTTAGCTTCTCCAGGGCAAACTCTGGGCTTCATCTCTCAGCTTAACATCTCCAAACATCTTCCTGTCTGCATCCCCAAGCATCTGGGTCTATGTCGGCTCTTAGCTTCTCTTCAAAATTTCTCTCAGCGTCTCTCCATGAGTTCTCTTAAAGGACTCTGGTAATCTAATTAAGACCCACCTAGAATAAGCAGGGTCACATTCCATGGAAATAAGTTAATCAAAGTTCTCACCCACAGTTGGGGAGTCACATCTCCATGGAAACACTCAATCAAAATGTTCCATGCTAATCAAAAGACTAATAAGTCTGCCCCCATGAAACAGCATTTAAGAATATGGCTTTTGGGGGACATAATAGGTTCAAACCAGCACAAACCCAAACCAAGAGGACAGAGTGGACACAACTCCCCAGGGTGGCCCTAGACTGAGCCCAACCAAGAGAAGAGAGTGGAAACAAGTCCCAGGGTAGTCTGAGAACTGACCCCACCACCCACGTGTTATTTAGTTAGGATGCTTCATATCCCGGGCAGCTTTTCCAAGGAAGCCTTTGGACCTGGAGTCTCAACTCTGGCTCCCAGATTCCCAGGGATATCATGGACATCTTGACCTTCTAAGGACATTTTCCTGTGTGTCCTTCTGAGGGGGAGATCTGTAGCTTTCATATGATTCTCTCAAGGTCTCTGACAACCAAACGCTGAGATTCACTACCACAGGAATTCAAGGGATCGAAGGAAAAGGGACTGCATGATGGAGAACAGAGGCTGCTCTGCGTCTAAGTCTGTCTGTCTGTGGAGAAAGCGAGACAGTGGTCTGGCTGTAACATTTTGTCACCACCCAGTCTCTCATGGACCAGTTGCTTCATGTTCCCAGTAGACGTTCCACAGTGCATCACACAGCATCCAAAGTAAACGGTGCCCTCCGGAATTGCAACATGGCGGCCCCAGTGGGAAAACTTGCTCAGTGTGTTAATATCAACTCCATCCACTTAAAAAGCCATTGACATTCACTCCAATGACTTCTGAAAGTTACCAAATTTAATTTTTTATACTACCTTGACTATTTATGTTGCCTTTTGCTTCCAGGCTGAGATTTTATGCCACGTTCCAGCCTAAAGCGAATTTTAACAGCTGCGTTATAAGCCCCTAAAAATAGAGCTTTGCAGTCAAAGTGCTGACACGACTTTATCAAAGGCATGGGAATGGTGCAGCTATAATTAAAAAGACATAGAGGACTTTGTTTTCGACTAACCTAAATAGCTATCAGGTTGACTTAAAATTAAGTTTCTCTGCATTATATGGGACTTTGGGACATAGAAAGCTTGTTCTTCCCTGGAACCAAAAATGGATTATCCAATTTGGATGATAGGTGAAGAGAAGTGAGGTTGTCTGTGGTGTTAGAAATGACATTAATAAAATATTCCTTGGAAATATGCCATGAGTCATCAACAGATGGGGCTGTGCTCAGCAAAACGTCTGCAGAAATGGCTGTTTTGATTTGCTTGACTCCATTCAGATACACTTTAGTCTTTAAAGAGGTTTCTGACATGTTTTTTTTGATGGCAACTGTAGCTGTTAATACTTAAATTGGATATTAGGTAATAAAAATAAACATTTTCCTCCTGTATCTCTTTTTTTAAGCATCATGGCTATTTTTCCTTTTCTGGATGTGACCTTGAGTTCATTTCTTCAGCTGTGAGAATGAGAACATCTGGTATGATTTTTCATTTTCATTTTTGCTTAATAGCATTTTCCTCTCAGATTCTTGGGAAGTCTTGGTAAAAATCCTCCTGCTCTGAATTGAGCTTTTATTACTTCCCCCGTCCTTGTTTCTACGTTGGTTCTCAGTTTTTTTCTTTTGTTTTTATTTTTTCCTACTTTGTTCTTGCATCTCTCTTCACTCCTTGGTCCCTGTGAATGAAGAGTTTTCTGAGCTGGTGAAATAAGTAGTCTTTGTTTTTTCTGCACGCAGACAAATTTATCCACAGAAAGTTCTCAGCAGATACTTTTCTTCTGACTAGGGAGGATGAAGGAACCATAAGACGAGGTGTTGAAAGAAATAGCAAAGCAGACGAGATGGAAATTATGGGTTTATTCCCAGGGGAGAGAAAACAGCAGGAGAAATAGAATAAATTGATGGAACTGCTTTTAGAGAAGCACAGATTTTAATGATAATACTAATACTTAATTAAAGTTATTTTTTTCAAACCTGGCATTTGAGCAGATTCTTCGGTGCCTGTGTGGCTTTGGAGTTTCAAAGCTGAGAGTTCCAACCCCCTTCTGAGTAGCCCTGTCATTTCTGTGATTGAAGAGCACACATCCAGGGGCTCCAAAACCCCCTCCCCATTTCAGCAACTGGTCATCTTCCAGAACTGCCCCTGGGTGCTGGGAACCAACCCTGGGGATCCCAGCTGTGTGTCTCCTGTCTGCAAAATTGTATGATGGAAATTTAAAGGCAATCAGTTGGTTTTTACTTTTCTGCTGTTCTCGTGCATGGCTCTCAGAGCTTCAGGAAATTGATGACCTGGTGGGCTTAAATCCTTGGGGCTGGGGAATTACCTTAATTCCTTTTTTTCCCCAGTATAGAGAACATGGTCCTGTTCTTAGGTCCAGATCAGGCAATCTTGGAAACATTTGCATATTTGAGGCTGGTAGCTCCGGAGCTGGCCAGAAACGAGATCTGTGTTGGTCTAGCGCCCCCTGCTGGGAGATGTCATTCTCTCCAACATCTCTCTCCCTACATCCCTGGAGATCCTGGAGGGGAGAGCTGCAAATGATCCAGTCACACCCCTGGAAAATCAACGTGCCAATTCCCCCTGAAATCCCACCTGCTAGAATGCAAAGATAAACAGCAGGGGCTGTTGATGGCAGTGCGGCGAAATTACTTAGTGTCAAGGGCACCAGCAGTGAAAAGGGCCTGTGCAAAAAGAAGTGAGGTTGCTCAGGTATAACGCTGTGGCATGGCCAGGGGACCCCATATTTCCTAGCCTCTACTCCCTCGCTGACTTCTCAACCCTTATAGATAAATTAGCACACACTGGGTGACTCTCCACTTGGTGCTGAAACAAATTACCACAAACGTAGTGGCTTGAACCATACAGGCTTATTACCTTAGCATTCTGGAAGTCAGAAGTCTCATTGGGCTCAAATGAAGGTGTTGTCAGGGCTGGCTCCTGCCGGATGTTTCAGGAGAGAATCTGCTTCTTTGACTTTTCCAGCTCCTAGAATCTGTTCACATTCCTGTCTCGTGATCTCACATCACTCCATTGTCACGTCTCCTTCTCTGACTCAGACTCTCCCTCTTATAAGGACCCTTGTGAAGACATTGGGCCACCCAGATAATTGCCCAAATTCAGGGTCGTTAACATCATCCCATCTGCAAGGTCCCTTTTGGCGTGTGTTGTGAGTTGAACCATGTCCCCCAAAAGACAGGTTCAAATCTTCACCCCTAGTCCCATGAATATGGCTTTATTTGGAAATAGGTCCTTTGAATATGGAATTAGTGAAGATGAGGTTATATTGGACTAGGGTGAACTTTAACCCAATGTGACTGCTTTCCTTATAAGAAGAGGGAATTGGACATGGACAGACAGACACAGAGAGAAGAACATCAAGTGGAGATGGAGTCAAGAAAGAGAGCCATGTGACAACAGAGGCACAGATGGGGTGATGTGGCCACAAGCCATGGAACCCAAGGACAGCTGGCAAACCCCAGAAGCTGGAAAATGCAAGGAAGGAGCCTCCCCCAGAGGTTTCAGAGGTAGCATGGCCCCACCGACACCTGGATTTTGGACTTCTGCCCTCCAGAATGTTGAGACAATACATTTCTGTATTTAGGCCTCTCAGTTTCTCATACCCTGTAACAGTAGCCCCAGAAACTCATAGAGCAAATAAAGCAACACATCCCCAGGTTCATGGGATTAGGGCGTGGACATCTTTGGGGGCTGTGATTCTGCCGACCACAGATGCTGCTGACCTTGGAGCTGAGGCCAGGCTGGAATGCACAGGCTGGTGGCTGCGGTGACCCAGGGGGCTGTCTCATCACCCAGGGCTTCCCTCAGGGGCTCCCAGGCACCAGATAAGGCAGACACAGCAGACGATGGCACAACGGAAGCAGGCAGAGTGGGAAGAGCTCCAAGGGCCATGTTAGGATGTGAGGAGGGTGTGGAGGACTCCAATGGGTAGAGCTGGTATGGAGTCCAGCCAGAGGAGGTCTCCGGAAGGTTCCAGGATTTCCTGTTCTTCCTCTCATCAGTTGTCTTGCCCCCATCTCATTCCTCCAAGATCACTCCATTAAGAACCCAGTCCATGTGCATGTGTACATGTGTGTGCAGATACGTGTGTGCACATGCATGTGTGTATATATGTTTTGTGTATGTGCGTACATGTGTGCACACGCATCTCTTTGTAGGTGTGCACTGTGTACCTGTGTTGTGTGTGTGCATGTGTACACGTGTGCATATGTGTGTAGGTGTGCATGCATGTACATGTGTTGTGCCTGCACGTGCATATCTCTGTGTGTATGTGTGTGTTTCTGTGTGTGCATGTGTACATGTGTGCATGTTTGGAAATATGCATGTGCATGTGTAGTTGCGTATGCTTGTATGCATGTGTGCATGTGTAGTGTACCTGAGTTGTTTGCATGTGTGGTGTGCATATATGTATTGTGTGTGAATGTGCATGTGTGTGTTTCTGTGCTGTGTGTACATGTGTGTTTATATGTGTGTGCATGTGCACATGCACATGTGAAGGTGTGTGTGCTTCTGTGCATGTGTGTGCATGTGTTGTGGGTGCTTTTGTGTGTGCATGTGTACATGTGTACATGTTTGGATATATGCATGTGCATGTGCATATGTGCATGTGTAGTTGTGTATACTTGTCTGCATGTGTCTATGTGTGTACCTAAGTTGTGTGCATGTGTGGTGTGCATATATGTGTTGTGTGTGAATGTGCATGTGCATGTGTGTGTTTCTGTGCTGTGTGAACATATGTGTATATATGTTTGTGCATGTGTATATGCACGTGTAGGTGTGTGCACTTCTGTGCATGTGTGTGCGCATGTGTTGTGGGTGCCTTGTACATGTGTATACATGTGTGCATGTGTGGGTATAAATGTGTCATGTACATATGTGCATGTGTAGGTGTGTGTGCTTATGCACATGTGTGCACTGCAGCATACATGTGTTGTGTGCATGTGGGGTGTGCATATAAGTGTGTGCACATGTGTGAATGTGAATATGCATTGTGTGTGTATGTGTGTTGTGGGTATGCACATGTGCAGTACACATATGTAGCAATACATGTGTGTATACATTATGGATTGTGTGCACATGTGGAAATCCACACACTGGCTGAGCCCTCCCGGGAGACACTTGCACCAGGAAAACTGGCAGGAATGACCTAAAGCAGGGCCCCTCTCCCTCCTGAACCAGGGGCTTTCTTTCGGGGTTGGAGACAATGCAGGCACACCCAGGGGCTTCGGACAGCACCAACAAGCAGACGGGGATTCTGGGGCTCACGACGTCCACGATGCTGAGTGTGAACTCCCCCTTT
Source organism: Choloepus didactylus (assembly GCF_015220235.1). Classification (NCBI taxonomy): domain Eukaryota; kingdom Metazoa; phylum Chordata; class Mammalia; order Pilosa; family Megalonychidae; genus Choloepus; species Choloepus didactylus. The sequence continues at coordinate 461,440 of NW_023637621.1, read as the reverse complement.
CCAGCTGAGGCAGGCCACTGGGATGAACTCCAAGAAGAGCTTGGAAGAGAGGAATCACTCAACTGCAGGAAATCCTACAAAATGAGGTCCTGAACAACAAAAAAGTCATCCTAATTTCAGCCAAAAACTCCGTCGTAGGCAGCGTGGAGGCAGGTAATGAAAGACCCTGGAAAAAAAGGCCTTGTTTCTGATTTGGATCATTTTTATGAGCTTCAGTCCATTTAATACTCTGGGTTGGAAGGGGGTGGTTTAATTTCCTTTTCTTTGGTGCCTTCATAATTAAAAAGCTGGAGTTCTCAAAAGGACAAAGGAACAAGACGGAATCCAGCCCCTGCTTGAAGTGATTCCAGAGAAGGGAGATTTTTCTCTTCTGTGAAGTATCAAGTCTAAATGTCATCAGCACTTAACAAATAACCCGGAGGTCCCCATCTTCCCTACAAACGCAGGGGCTTTGAGTTTCTCGCACATGGTGAGCACACGGGGGACACTTTGAAACCAGCTCCTGCACCCGTGCCCTGAATTTCCGTCTGGGACACGACATCCATCTACGCAGAATGTTCGACCACTGGAAAGGAAAGGAAAGGAAAGAAACAAAAACCGCACTGCTCTGATCTCATATTGAAGATCACACAGTGGTTTTCACATTTTAAAAGGTTGTAAAAATATCAGTAATAGCATACAGGCCAACTCTCAAGAGATTCTACCACCTCCCCTTCTTAAAATCTACAAAGCTCGTGCCCTCAAGAAACAATTTCATGCAGAAAACGGTTGTGAGGTGGAAAATAAGTTTCTCCCAATTGTGGCAAATGCAGGGTCCTTTCTGACAAAGATATCAAAGGAAAGTTTGGCCGAGGGCTTGAGGTCTGAATCACACATCATGGATCACACTTCACGGAACTGAAATTAGTTGGGTTGACTTTGCATCTGATCATGATTCTGTCATTTATGGGTTTATTTAAACTTTGGGTTTTATATGTTCCATTTTATGTGGGTTTATATACTTATGTACATTATATATAACATATATATACACACCAACCTTATATGATACATAAATAATATGTAACGATAAACCACTAAATGATACTCTATTAAACTTTAGTTTTTATAACCGTTTTAGATTTACAGAAAAACTAAGGAGCTAGTATGGAGACTTCCATGCACCCTACACTTAGACCCCCTATTATTAACATCTTACATTAATACAGTACGCTTGTGAAAATTAATGAACCAATACCATACATCATCATTAACTAAAGTCCATAGTTTATTTAGAGTTCCATGGTTTTCCCCTAAAGTCCTTTTTCTGTCCCAGAACCTGACACAGGACCCCACATGACATTTAGTTGTCATGCCTCCTTGGTTTCCTCTGTCCTGAGATGGTTTCCCAGATGTTCCTTGTTTCTGGTGACCATCAGAGTTTTGAAGGGCATTGCTCAGGTGTTTTGCAGGACACCCCTCAATTGAGATATGTCTGATGTTTTTCTCAAGGCTAGACTGAGCTTATGGGTTGTGGGAGGAGACCTCAGAGGGAAAGCATCAGTTAATAAATCCATTCTACTGCTTTGGAGACAAACCCCCACTTCCTTGGGGAAATACCCCTGGGAGGCTGGGAAGCCTGTGAGGAGCCCCTCCAGGCTCCCACCTGCTCCCAGCTGACCACACCTCTGTGAATCTACTCGGGCCGTGGAGCCCACGATTTCATGGTCTTTACATTCCCACTGACTCTCTTGAACTTTATATATAAATGTGAATTCTAATGTCTAAAATGTGTACCAGGCATTTCAAGGAATGTGGCTCTTATATGCAGCATGCTAACAAGTTTTACACATTTTAAAAAATGATGACAAGGTCAGAATTTTAGATTCCCCAACTGCAATCACTAGGCAGAATAATTGATGCATGGAAAGCTTGTGTCTTCATCAGACCAGCTGCTTTGAGCTTGTTGACAAACTATTGTCTTGGCAAATCCCTGCCACTTCCCATGTCCTCACGAGGGAATGGATTACTGCCAGCTCCCACCTGGCGGAGGTGGGGCAAGGATTAAACAGATGATGCTTGGAAGGGTCTCTCGAGGGGTTGGGCTTTGGGGACCTTCTCCTAACAAGCCTGATTTAAATGCACCAGAATTCTCTATTTAGGATCCATCCAGAGTAGTTCCTGCTGGAGATGGACTTTGGAGAGCTACCTGCTCCTGAGATGTTAGGGTGATGTTGTACCAAGAATTCTGTGTTTAGGATCCCCAAGAAGTTTGTGCTCCTGTAACGTGGGATCAAGACTCAGCTCTGAAACTTGCTATCTGTGCATTATTTGAAAAATCTCTTAACTCTACTTCTCTCACTCAATGGAAATAATATTTATTCCATCCGCCTCTGCATATTTTTGGGAGAACAGAATGAGAGTAAATGAAAGTAGTTAGTGGATTGCATGAGCATAAATTACTTTAATTTACTGTAATTTATTTTACCCAATCCTATTTATTTGGGCTTTCAAAGCACACAAATAAAAATAAACCTGTTTTTATACTCTGAAAACAACAGCATTTTTGCACTGAAATAGCATTTTACCTGGAAATACTCAAGGACACCATTGACTCTTGAAACCTGGAATTCCTTTTGAAGCTAACGCCATCAATTACCTGCATTTCATAAACTTGAAGTTACCCCCTAAGATGCCTGGTTATTACCTGGGAGACGGCTTTTAAATATAAGCTTTAGTTATTGAAATCCCTTACCAGAGAAATTGAATCTGCTTCTCTAAGGTGAGGATACCTCTTTGATGTCTTTGCTGCAGAGAACCATATGTGGCAAATATCTCCTTTTGTTACAAGTGGAAAAGGTGTGAAGTGATCTAATTTTTTGTTGATCATTTTCCTCCCTCTTCTTGCTTGCTCTGTGGAGTTGGGCTGGGGGAAAGTCTTTACCGATGAGGCTGTGTGGAAGAAGGCAGAGTAAACTCTCCAAGGCCAATAGGACAATGGGTAAATCTTTTTTCTTCCCCCTCAGAGGCTGGGTGCTCCTGGGGAGTTTGTAGGACTTGCTCACATCCAGTGTGTGATGTTGGCTTGCTCGGAATCAGCAGCAAGCCACAGGCTGCCCCTGTACCATTCTCAGACCCATGGAGAAGATGCAGCCCCTGTGGTTGGCTCAACATTGGCCACCAAGGATCTCCCGGTTCTGATTCCCAGAACCTATGAGTATGATGCCTTCCATGGGGAGAAAACTCTGGGTTATCCAGGTGGACCCAGGGTAATTACAAGAGTCCTGATAAGAGGGAGGCAAGACTCAGAGAAGGAGATGGACGACCAAAGCAGAGGTCCAATGATATACATGGAAGATGGCGGAAGGGGCTACGAGCCTGGGCATGCAGATGTCTTCCAAGGTGCAAAAAGTAAGGAAGCAGATTCCCCCCTGGAGCCTCTGGCGGGAGGCAGCTCTGCCACAGCCTGAGTTCCCCGGTGGACCCGTTTCAGACGTCTCTCCTCAAGAACTGCAAATTAACAAGTGTGAGTTGTTTTAAACCACGTTTGTAGCCCTCTGTTACTGCAACCAGAGAAAATTCATACAGCCTCTTTATTCTTTACATTGACCTTTCTTTCCTCATGGTTCCCCTCCACCGCGGAGTTGAGGAAACCCTACACCTTAGGGCAACCCACTCAACATTTCCAACCCAAACCAGTGCCAGCGCTTGAGGGAGATGCCCAGATTGAGGTAGAATGCCACCTCTTGCCAATTTCCACATCTCCATCCCCTTCCTGCTCGGGTGAGGCTGAGGACACCCCATGGCCTCCTGCTGGCTGAGTGGAGCTGGACCTTCAGATCCATGGGGGTCCCTTCCCACCACAAGGGCCAAGGCACCACTGCCCTGGAGGGCGCTGTAGTGCCCTGGCTGAGCATGGATGCCCCTGTCCCTGGATGATGACCCTCCCATGGTGTGGAGCCTCTGGGTGTCCTGTGCCCTGTCTGAGCCCTCACTGACCCCAGCCCTCACTGGTGATGAGCCTTGGGAAGTGCCTTCAAAGAAGAGACATTTGTCATTTCACAGTGCGGTAGACCAGAAGTCTGGAATGCCCTCTGTGCTCCTTCTGGTGTCCGTTGGGAAAAGTCTGCTCCATGACCCTCTGCTGGCTTCTATGGTGGCTTGCTGGAGATCCATGGTGCTCTCTGCCTTGGACACCATTTGGGTCCACCCAGCAGAGACCAGCAGACATCACCATGTGCCTGGCCAGGTGACAGAGGAGCTGAGGATCTCCAGGAGCTGATCTTCAAGGAGAAAGCATCGCCTGTTGATGCCTTAATTTGGACATTTTCACAGCCTCAAAACTGTAAGCTTGTAAGTTAATAAATCCCCATTGTTACCTATTCTGGTATAATGCATTTTGTCAGCTTTTAATGCATCTTTTGGGGGAACATGATTCAACCCAGCACACGGGGTTACCCCAAAATCTCTGTGGGTCTGGGAAGCCCACCATCACACTCCTGGCCCCCTCTGCCCTTTCCCACAAGTGGGAAAGCCTTCTCACAATGCCCTGGACACCTTCCAATACCTTCCTGGACAGAATTGCCTTTCTTCAACATTTTACAAATATCTGCTCAACTGTCTGTCTTTCTGCCTAGCTATGGAAATATAAAGTTCACAAAACCTCATTTGGAAATCCCAGGTAAATTTTTAGGAAGTTAGATTTAATGTTTGGAATTGGATAATGGGTAAGACAGCTACAGCACATTTGCCTGAGTGATAATTTACTTTTTTCCTCCTCCTTGTTCACTGGCAATTGGCCTTGCTATTGGCAGTAGATGGATTGCTTTTTATTACTTTCATATTTTTCATGAGGCCATGCTTCATTATTCATGCATTTAGATGCCTTGCACTTGTGTTCTAAATCATGCCACTAAATAAACTTGAACGACAAGATGCAACACGATGAACAGCTGCAGGTGTTTGCTTTCCTGTCTCTGTTTGAAAATAAAGAGACTTAGCAAACTTTGTACAAAGTTGGTACTGGCATGGTGTTCCTGTTTGCTAAAGCTGCCAGAAATGCAAAATTACCAGAAATGGATTGGATTTTTTAAAGGGGATTTATTAGTTTACAAATTTACAGTTCTGAGGCCATAAAAGTGTCCAAATTAAGGCATCAGCAAGAGGATACCTCCACTGAAGAAATGCTGGGGGCATCTGGAACACCTTTGTCAGCTGGGAAGGCACGTGGCTGGCATCTGCTGGTACTTTGATCCCGAGTTGCATTGCTTTCAGCTTCTGATTCCAGTGACCTTCTCCTTAAGCATCTGTTGGTTCTTACTTAGCTTCTCCAGAGCAAACTCTGGGCTTCATCTCTTACATTAGCATCTCCAGATGTCCTTTTGTCTGCCTCTCCAAGCGTCTGGGGATCCTCTCTGAGCTCTCTTCAAAATGCCTGTGCATTTTATCCATAGAGGATGCCAGTAAACTAATTAAGACCCACCCTGAATGGGCAGGGTCACACCTCTGGAAATAATCTAATCAAAAGGTCGCACCCACATTTGGGTGGGTCACATCTTCATGGAAACAACCTAACAAAAAGATCCCATCCACAATAAGTTTGGACCCAGCAGAGTGGATCAAAGGAACATAGTCTTTCCTGGGGTACACAACAGCCTCAAACCAGTATATATGGGAAGGCAAAATGGTGCAGCCCCTTGGAAAGTGTGCCAGTTTGAATGCATTATGTCCCCCAAAATGCCATTATCTTTGATTTGGTCTTGTGTGGGCAGGAAATGTATTGGTGTTGATTGGGTTGGAGACTTTTGATTGGATGTTTCTGTGCAGATGTGGTCACTCAACTGTGGGTGAGATCTTTCATAGGATAATTTTCATGGAGGTGTGGCCCCACCCATTCAGCATGGGCCTTGATTAGCTTACTGGAGCACTATATAAGCTCAGACAGAAGGAGCAAGCTTGCTACAGCCAAGAGGGACACTTTGAAGAAGGCACAGGAGCTCAGAGAAGAGCTGAAGATGAGAGACAGTTTGAAGATGGCCATTGAAAGCAGACTCTTGCTCCGAAGAAGCTAAGAGAAGATAAATTCCCCAAGAGCAACTGAAAGTGACATTTTGAGGAGGAGCTGTGGCTCCTTGAGGAGGAACATCCTGGGAGAAAGCCATTTTGAAACAAGAACTTGGAGCAGACACCAGCATGTGCCTTCCCAGCTAACAGAGGTTTTCCGGATGCCATTGGCCATCCTCCAGTGAAGGCACCCGATTGTTGATGTGTTACCTTGGACACTTTGTGGCCTTAAGACTGTAACTGTGTAACCAAATAAACCCCATTTATAAAAGCCAATCCATTTCTGGTATTTTGCATCCCAGCAGCATTAGCAAACTGGAACAGAAAGCAATATGGTGGCTCCTCAAAATTTAAATATAGAATTCCCATATGACATGACAATTCCACTCCTAGTATATACCCAAAGAAATTGAAAGCAGGGACTCAAACTTGTTCACCAATGTTCACAGCAGCATTATTTACAATAGCCAAAAGGTGGAAACAACCCAAGTGACCTAGTCCTCTGGGGAATTCCATGGGGGTCATGTTCCTCTACCCACCCTGCAGATAAGGGGTGCAACCGAGTGAGCCAGTGACAACCAGGAAGTGAGAGGCTCAGGCTGCAATTCCAAGACTGCCGAACTGCATAGCTGCTTTCCACAGGCCATGCCAGACATGCCCCTGAATGCTCCAGACCTCAAGGAGAACTTTTGGGGGAGAAGAAGACGATATTTTGTTTAGGTATATGCACATAAATGCATGCCCCTTCTCACTATCCCTTCTCTACCTTGGAGGATCATTGCCTAGTGCAGTTTTCTACACTGTCAGGAGATCTCTTTCTCCTAAAATAGATAAAGGAAAGATGAGTATGGAGATTTATTTTTTATTGCTTTGACTGGACATTAGCAATGTTTTTTCCATCACAATGACCAGCATCCATAGCTACTCTGTAATTTCCTGCCACACCTCCTTGCTCCCACCACCATGTCCAAAGTTTCCCATGAGGACTTCAAGCCAAGTGCTTGTTCCATTAGAGCCTCCCGTCCATTGCTCACCCTCCTTGTCCCTCACTTCTTTCCAGGCCAGCTTAAATCCAGTGCTCATGCCTTGCTCCTCTCTCACTCCATCATCCTCTTAAATCTGAAGCAGCAAACATGGCCCTGTTGGCTGGGTTCCCACTGAATCCAAGACTGCAAAATGGAAGTGGGTCCTTCTTGTGCATCACTGCTCTCGAGCCTACCTCTCTCCTGCCCCCAATCCCCATCTCCACACATTCTCACTCATGGCTAGTGGTCTGGCTTCCTCTTCACTGAGAAATCTGAAGCTATGGAGTGAGACCCCACTACTCAACCACCCATACTGCCTCCCTGATGGCCTCTTGGACCTACCACCCACAGCCCTGTCCACAGCCGACCCTTCCCAGGGCATAGACCCTCCTTCCTCCTTTGCAGGACCATCCATGTAGCAAGCCCCCTCCCTGTTGTGATTGGGTGGTGTGCCCCAAAAGACCTGCTCAATTCCTAACCCCTGATCCTGTGATGGCAACACTTGTTTGGAAATAGGCTCCTTGAAGATACAATTAGTTCAGATGAGGCCAAGATGGAGTCGTGTGGGCTGTAATCTAATATGACTGGGATCCTTATGAGAAGGGGAGAGACAGACAGACAGAGAGATGTAAGACAGCCCAACCCACCCACCATTGGTTTCTCCTCTTGATTCTCCCATTGGCAGGGAAACATGTTGTAGTTCTTCCTGTTAAATAAACCTTCTCTTGGTCTTTCCATCAGGCACCCCTACGTTTCTTGGTCATCTTTTAAACTGCTTTTTCTGGTTCTCAGCTCTGGCCCTTCTCCCCCAATCTCTCTCACACCCACCATTGCACACATGCTGTTCTTATCAATATCTCTAATAAACCCTGTGTTAATTCCACTGACCATATCATCTTTGACATGGCAGTCATGCTTGATTCACTTGGCCTCCAAGAGCTAATGCTCTCTCCATTTTCCTCCCACCTCCCTGGCCACTGTTGCTCAGCCTTCTGGAACTTTCTTCCCCCGGATATCCAGTCACATGGCTAACTCACTTCCTTCTCCCCACAACCATCCCTGGCTCCCCTCTTTAACCTACAGCCTACCTGTCCCTCACACACTCTCCTTTACTTTTCCTGACATCCACTACACTTACCCCCCTTTTATATGCTATTTAATATGCAAATTTTTTATGGGGTCATCTCATCCAGGAGGGTGTCAGTCCATGGGACCAGGATGCCTTTTTGCTTGCTTCAAACCCTGCCTGGCACAGGTGGGAGCACAACACACTCGTCCAATGAATGAGTAAAACTTCAAAGCCACCTGATCTGCTCTTATGTGTTCTTGGAAGATGGTGACCCCATCTCTCTTTTCTCCAGTGCATTCAAATGGTTTTCAGCATCATGCTATAAACATTCCTTCTTGGACTGGCTTTTGTTTCTGCGTAGGTGATATATTAGCCCCTTCTATCCGATGCCGCTTTCAACATATTAAATGGCACTTGCGTCTAATGGGAGACAGAGGTCTCGGTGCTTTGCAACGCCTTTTCCGGAGTCTTGTTAGCATCTGTCTGTGCAGCCACGGCCTGATGAGGTGCTAATATGATACAGTGGAGGAAGCATAACCCAACGACACTTCGGAGTCACATATGTATAATATACTGCGCTAATCTGATGGGACTTTCATGTGGTGGAATGTGTTTCAGTTCCCCGGCCCCAAGCCCCCCTAAGCCTTTGAACGTCTGTGGCTGATTTCCTGACCATTGCCCGTATAAGAATCACCCCCACTGCCCGCTCAGGAAAGCAAGGGCAGCCTGGCTGTGTGGAGGGAAGGCTGGGGGTGGGGATAACCATCTCTCCTTGTCCTTGGTTTTCCTTTCATTTCTCCCCAGATCTTGATATGAAAGAAGTGAGAGAAACTTCCACTCATGGGAAGCCACATGCTGCAAAATGGCGGCCAAACCAACTCTGAATGGATTATCTTGGAAATCAGAACAGAGAGAGGTTTTGTTAAAAATCTCAACTTGGCTCCACTTTTTCCTAGAGTATAGACCCATGTCATGTTCATAAACTTATTTGAGATGATTCCTTGTTATGCCTGAGAAGAAAGATAACTTTTGGGGGAAGAATGTTTCAGAATGTCCCCAGGATAAAATGACTTTATGAAGCCTGTAAAACACAGTGTTCATAAAATACCAGGCTTTTAAATATGGACATGGATGTATAAGTATTAAAGCCACACTCCCTCATGCAACATGTGCTTTGTGGTGCCATTTTGTTTTATCAGATTTTTTCCCTTGGCACCATAAGGCAAACCTTGGGTGAACCAGAGGGGGTGGGGGTGGGTTCTTAAATTGGAAGAGGGGATTATTGTCACTTTGTAAAGACCAAAAGGGAAAATAAATAAATAGAAGAATTCAGCCAACAAAAATACTTATGTATCTATAACTCCATGATTTACATTTATGAAGAGAACTGCATATAAATTGTGTATTCCATGGACCTGGGTCCCTTCTTCTAGGAACCAAACCAGACTTGATAAAGATGGCAGCTATGGGATTTCAAATATGTGGTTGAGATTCTCTTCCTTCGAGCAACAAGGAATGTGGACATAGAAGACCCACCTTAAGGCTTTTTCTCATTGTTAAGCTGAGCTTTCCCTGAAAACAAATACTAGCCTACATGCTCCAGGTTTCAACCTCGTAGGCATGAAATTTCCCTCAAAATGGAATTAATATCCTATAATAACTTTTTTGTTCTCTGGGTAATTTGCAGAAACTACATCAGTAGAAAACATGGTTTTATTCAGCACATAAACAGAAAATTAAGCTCATCAGTTGGTTGTGAGCTAATTTTTTCAAAGTAGCTTCCATGTTTGCTTTCCTCCATTTGTCTGGATGATCACAATCAGCTGCTTCCGATGGTGGGCTGTGTAAGTTTCCTTTTGCTGCTATGACAAATGATCACAAATGTAGTGGCTTAAAACAACTTGGCTTGTGGCCACCTCACTGCAATGTCTGCGTACTTACCCACATGGCCTTCCCCCCTGGTTCTCTCCTCTTCTCCACTTGTGATGAGATTTTGGGCCCACCCACCCCCTCCCTGTTTCACAATGTGTATGTTAGTCACATTTGCAAAGTCCCTTTTTCCAAACGAAGTTCGCATCCACAGGTTCTGGTATTCATTTGTGGACATATCTTTGGAGGTGATCATTCCACCTGCCACACCAGTGTTTGCTCAAACAAGACACCAACAGAGCAGAAATTCATGCAACGTGGCCCCTCACATGTGACTGAGGTTCTCTAAATTCTGGTTCTAGGTGACACTTGAGCTGCTTTTATGTTTACCATAAAACTTTGCTCTCCCCCTCCAAGTCCTCGGGGGAACACCCAGTCTCCTCTCTGGTCACTCTTCTTCTACTGCAGTAAAATGTAGGCTTGAGGTTGGTATAGAATCTTGGGGTTGGGTCTTCAGAAAATTACCTACCAGCCTCTGAGGGGTAGGGGTGGGGATAACTGTCTCTCCTTGTCCTTGGTTTTCCTTTCATTTCTCCCCAGATCTTGATATGAAAGAAGTGAGAGAAACTTCCACTCATGGGAAGCCACATGCTGCAAAATGGCGGCCAAACCAACTCTGAATGGATTATCTTGGAAATCAGAACAGAGAGAGGTTTTGTTACAAATCTCAACTTGGCTCCACTTTTTCCTATAGTATAGACCCATGTCATGTTCATAAACTTGTGGGGCTCTGTTGCCTTGTCTGTAAAATGGGGATGGGCTGTGAAGTCAATGAAGTCTTCCACAGAAAATGTTTGGCTCAGGGCCTGGCACGTACTGTATCATTGTCCTCTCTGGTCTACTTGGTGTGGTTGGTTTGACCATCGTGTTTGTATAACATCCTTCTGGACAGAAGGATGGAAATGTGGAAAGAGAGTTTCTAGGATGTCTCGAGAGATGGAAGACGTGCCCATATATTGCTTCAGGCCACCTGGGGGTCGGCTCAGCCTCAGGTCCAAATCGGCCGCATCTCCCTCACCTTCTTCCGCATCTTCTCACTGTTATCTGAGCTCACATCCTCTGATCCTTTGAACAGTGGAGGGCATCTGGGAAAGGAAATTCTAAGATTTGGCATTGAAGATTTGGAAGAGGGAGTTTTAAATGTCTCAGTAGACAAAATTTTGATTTTCTGTGCATTTCTCAGTGCTCTTTAGTAGGTAGAAGCCAATTAATAATGGACCAAAATAATTGCAAATGGTGATGTCTAAAAGGCCTTTTCCATTAATTTTTAAATTCATCTGCTTTTTAAAAAAAATATTCTGGTCGCTGTGAGCCACCAGCAGAACTGCCCAAGCCCCTCAATTCCCCTTTTCCACCTTATTTTTGTGAGTCTCTTGTGGTCATGACAGCAGCTTAGCCTTTATGCTCTGAGTAAACTTCTAGATGTGGACAGACATGAAAATATTTTAATTTCTGCCGCAACAAATTATCACAAACCAGGAGGCTTAAAACAACAGGGATTCTCTCCAGTTCTGGACACTACAAGTCCAAAATCAAAGCGTCGGCTGGGTTGGTTCCAGCTGGAGATGCCAGGTGTGAATTCTTCCTGCTCCTTCCAGCTCCTGAGGTCCCCAGGTGTCCCTGGCTCATGGCCACATTACCCCAGCTCTGCTCCATCTTCATGTGGCCTCCTTCTCACTGCGTCTCTGTGTCTTTCCTCTTTTTATAAGGACACCCACCATTGGATTTGGGGCCACCCTAAATCCAGATTATCTCATCTCAAGATCCTTAGCTAATTACACCTGCAAACACCCTATCTCCAAATAAGGTCCCATCCTGAGGTTCTGGGTGCACACGATTCAACACTTACATTTCCCCATGAAGCTCTCTCATCATGGAGATCTGTCTTCCACCTCTTCAAAGAATCTCCTGGTCCATGTATGGTCGCGTGAGAGATCAGAATCCAAGAGAGAAGGGACTACTGATCATGACATTTGATGAGTAATCCCTGGGCTTCTGGGAAATGCATCTAATTTAATTATGCAGCAGTTGCATCTGCAGATTTGAAATGACTTCAGGGCTGAGGGTGGGACTGATGGTGGGTCACGGCAGAGCTGGTTGAGTGTGTCATGATTCTGGCTCTCCTGAGGAATATTTCAAATGATTTTTAATTTCTAATGCCATGTGTGTTGCTGGAGGTTTCTCCTGGCCTTGCTTCTTCATTAAGTATTCAGTTCAGTAACATAGACTTCTTGTCTTAAGGCGAGCAAGGCAAAAGGTTTGGCTTCAAAACCCCAAGGTGTTGACAGGTATCCATGAGAGTTTTCAGCAGTGAAGTAAGCACTTCCTTCTCTCCTCGTGGAAAGTTGTGTTCACCTGAGCTGAAAATTGTCTGTTTCCCTCGCAATTGTTCTTGCAGAAACTTTTATCTGCTGCACGTTTAATTCTATGGGAGAAAGAAAAGTTGACTCCATCTGAGGTGGTGTTTTCAGCACCTGTCTTTTTAAAAAGCGTAGAGGCAAAATGCAACCACATTTTCTAAGAGGGCACATCATTGCTTAGTAAAGCAAAAGTCAGTATGCCTAGTTTTAGAAGATTCCTCAAAAACAGTGAATTCAGTTCCCTGCTCTTTAGCCCTAAATGAGTTGGCTCTCCTGCTTTGCAGACTTTCTTCAAGATATGAGGAAAATAACTACATAGGTCAAATTTTAACATTCAGAATGATTATCTCAGAAAATGTAATCCATTATTTTTATGGCTATCCCTGCCAATATTTAATACTCATAATTTTTTTTTAATTTAGGAATTTCAAACACTGGTTTTCAGTACCTGTATTCTGTACAGACTTCAAAAACTTGGAAGGCTCACAAGAAGAAATATATATATATATATAATACATATATCTTACCATCCATCAAATTTTCCAAAAAAATGCACACATTGGGTAATACTCCAATTTGTGTGCTTAAAAGGGAGGATCGTAGTGCAGCTTCCAATATTTTCTTTGCTAAGATATGCTGGGCTTCGGTTTAGCAAGCCTGCAAATCAGAAAAGCTCCAGAGACTATTGAAATGCAATTTCTATCCAAGGGCTCAGTTAATTCACTCTTTAATATTTACCTTAGACTTAGCAGGAGAGAACACTCCCTCTAGTTACCGATAGAAAACACTGGTGTTCTAGTTTGCTAATGCTGCAGAATGCAAAACACCAGAGATGGATAAGCTTTTATAAAACGGGGGTTTATTTCACTACACAATTACAGTCTTAAGGCCACAAAGCGTCCAAGGTAACACATCAGCAATCGGGTACCTTCACCGGAGGACGGCCAGTGGTGTCCGGAAAACCTCTGTTAGCTAGGAAGGCAGCTGGCGTCTGCTCCAAAGCTCCGGCCTCAAAACGGCTTTCTCCCAGGACGTTCCTTTCTAGCAAGCTTGCTTCTCTTCAAAACATCACTCCCAGCTGCACTCTCTTTCTTCCCCCCGAGTCAGCTCATTTATATAGCTCCACCGATAAAGGCCCACCCTGAATGGGTGGGGCCACGCCTCCATGGGAACATCTCATCAGAATCATTGCCCACAGCTGGGTGGGGCACATTCCAAGCAAATCCAACCATCACCAAAACGCCTGCCCCACACAAGACCACAAAGATAATGGCATTTGGGGGACACAACACACTCAAACCGGCACAACTGGCAAGTGGTGTCAGTCACAAAATGACTGGTGCTAATTAGCTGCTCTGCCGCTCGCTTGTTAAAATCGCAGTCTGCAGACATACGTCACTCAGAAGGGTTTAGTTTTCACTGCCTTGGCAAGCATCAAAAATGGACATCTTCCTCCAGGTCTTGATCGTGGAAAATGGTGCTGAAGAGGACAAATGGGGGTGGTGATTGGCGTTGGAAGGGTGTCTTGATCGCCGAGTCACAGGTTACAACCTGGCTTTTCTGCAACGATGTGGGGTCGGAACTGCTCAGGCACAAAGACAGCGCAGATTTTGCAATGAGGAACACCTGAGCAAAACGGCTAGTGGGTTATTATTGTTGTTGTTCTTACTACTTTTAGTCAGCAAGGTCATGTCAGGGTGCATGTGTTTAAATCAGGAAGGGAAATGTGAAAGCAGAATATGTCTTTCCAGGTTAAAAAGAGTTTCTGTTGCCAAAGTGGACTTGTGCATCTGCAGCTCTAAGGGTGAGAGTATGGTGGGCATGTCCAGTGACCCTGTCCTCTTGTCCATCCGTAAATGCCAATGGTTTACACCAAAACACCGAGCATGCTGTGTAATATCTATCTACCAAGCCAATATGCCTGGCTTAAGGAATATGTAAATTCCAATCTCTGAGTCATATGCTTTATGGGTATTTGTGAGACTTTGGTGGCATTTTATACTTTTCTTTGAATTCCTGCTTTTCTTCTAGATGAAGGGAAGGTTTTCATTGAAACTAGCTCCTGCACTTTTCACCCCCAAATTTCCATGCTGCTTCATGGAATTTCCACATTGGCATTCAACACGGGGTCTGAAACAAGGAGTTAAAATGTTTTGTAAATTGCAGTGTGCCACATTCTTTGCTTCAAGAAAAAAATATTTCCACCCATCAAGAGAGGATCACAGAATGTGGCCATCACTCACGTTGAAGACAGCACTTCATTGTTAAAGAACGCGGAGGAAGCTTGGTTTTCCATGTTGTGGGATTCCAGAGTTGAGTTTCGTTATCCGAGGATGATTTATCTCAAGCCGCAAAGCTTAAAGCTCTCGAAGCAGAACACAGTCGACCTCTTTATTCTCAGTTGTTCTCTTCTGTGACTTCCATAAGGCAAACACTGAATTCATGAAAACTGAGCCTTTGCCCCCAGGGGAAATGCAGGGACAGGTTCCTGAGAGCCTCTGGTCTCAATGTTTTGTCACCTGATCAATGCATAGCATGACTGATCAATGCATAACTCAAGCGATCAATGCATAATTCAGCCAATCAATGCATAACTTGATCGATCAATGCATAGCTCAACCAATCAATGCATAGCATGACCAATCAATACATAACTCGAGCACTCAATGCAAAACTTGATCAATCAATGCATAGCTCAACTGATCAATGCATAACTTGACTGATCAATGCATAGCTCAACCGATCAATGCATAGCACGACCAATCAATACATAACTCAAGTGATCAATGCGTAATTTGACCAATCAATGCATAACTTGACCAATCAATGCATAACACCACCGATCAATGGATAGCTCAACTGATCAATGCATAACACAACTGTTCAATGCATAGCTTGACCGATCAATGCCTAACTTGACCTATCAATGCCTAACTTGACCTATCAATGCATAACTCAACCAATCAATGCATAGCTCAATCAATCAATGCATAGCTCAACTGATCAATGCATAGCTCAACCAATCAATGCATAACTCGACCTATCAAAGCATAACTTGACCGACCAATGTATAACTTGACCGATCGATGCATAGCTCAGTTGATCAATGTATAACACGACTGATCAATGTGTAACTCACTACACGAGCCCGGTGTGTGGGCAGCGTCCATCACATGAAGAGAGACGGTAGTTGGGGGATCGAGCCTGCAGCTTCTGGGCCCTTCCTTGGGACCCACCTGAGGTCAAGTCCCCTTGGTGCATGCAGGGAGGGTCCACAAGTGCCCCCAGCACCTCCCTCCCAAAAACATCCCCAATATTGGGGTCCTCCTTTTCTTGCATCCAACCCCACTTTCCTTCCAGGTTATTGGGCTCAATTCCCATAGAAACCACTGGCTCCAAACCTGTCCTTGGAGTCTCGTTCTGGGGGCCCCAAGCAGAAGCATTGGAGGAATTGGGGATGGGAAGGTTATAGTGGACCCCTGGCCTCAACCAGCCCATGGGGGAGAAGTTGCAGGGGAAGCTGCACACAGACTTCCTCATACGCCTTCCCCAGGAAAGCCAGAGAGGAGCAGCCTGTAGTATGTCCAGAAAGCTGGGGTGGCCTGGGTACAACCACAGCCCCTCCCGGGATGTCCATGTGCTCCACGACCTGGGGACATGTGGTCCCGGTGCTTAGGTCTGCAGGGGAAAGGCTTGACTTCTGGCTCAGCTCTTCCTTCTGATAAGTCCCTGCCTTTCTGCAGGGCTGCTGCTCTCCTCTGTGAAATGGGAATTAACCCCCAGGACTCAAAGGCAGGGTCAGTGTGGCAGGTTATATGTGTGTCCTTGGACTGTTATAAAAAACGAGCACAAACTGGGTGGTTGAAAGCCACAGAAATTCATTCTCTCAGGGTTCTGGAGTCCAGAAATCAGAAATCAATGTGTGCCCAGGGTTGTGTTCCCTCTGGAGGTTCTAGGGAACCTCTCCCTGCTCCTGGGGACCCCAGGGCTCCTTGGCTTGTGGCTGCATCACCCAAGCTTTACCTCCATCATCACACAGCCTTCTCTGTGTCCGTGCCTCTTTTCCTTTGCTTATAAGGACACTGTCATTGGATTTAGGGTCAGGATGGCTACTTAACTGAATTACATCTGCAAAGACCCTTTTTTCAAATATAGCCCCATTCCCAGGTTCCAGTTGAGCACATCCAGTCAACCCACTCGTGTTACTCGTAGGTGATGGGTGATGCCCCTCTGAGTCTCTGCAGACCCCCTCCTCATTGAGGACAGAAGGGAGCCAGGCTCAGACCATGGCCAGGCAATAGCTCATTGATGAGACTTCAGTTGTGGACGTGCATGGCCCTGCATGGAGGCCCTGCAGGCAAATGCACAAACTCACTGCCTCCCTGGGGAAAGAGGTGAAGGCTGTGCATCCCAGCGAGTCCTGGGGTGGGAGCTTCCTGCCAAACCCATGGCCCAAACAAGCCCGGGGGCTGAAGCATCCAGGAGACCTGAGCTACGGAGACCGTGGGGCGCAGGGAAGATTTTATTAAAAACCACAGGAACTTTTCCAGTTTTTAAGTATTGTAAACATATGCAAGACACAGGAAATTAGTCTTCGGGGGCCGTTCATGGATGGCGCAGCCCAGATAATTGGGTTAGTAAAGTAATTGAAATACAATATCAGGGGATTGTGTTGCAATCCGTTCTGCCTTATTGGGGTAGATTATACCTGCTTGCATTTCTATTTATAGCCTGGCAGTATCTATATAATAAAGGATTTGTCATTGAAACATGTTCAAAGACACTTTGCAGAAGAGATGGGGAATGCAATTTTCCCTAAGAGAGAGGCAAGGGAGGGAAAATGATGAACTTATTAATAAAATGAAGACAGAAATCAGGAACTCACGTTTATTCAAACAGGTGCCCAGAATGAGAAACGGCGCGGCGTGGGGATTATTTGACAAAGCCCCGTGTTGTTTTGCCGTCGGTCCCGCCATCTGCTGGGGAGATGGACCCAGTATCTTAATATCATAATCATCCCTCTTCTTTCCTGGAGGCAGGTGGGGAGGGATAAAACCATCTGCAGGCAGTTCCGAGTACAATTACTGCATCTCAAAGGAAAGCAGACCTCGTGCTGGCTTAAGTGAGTCACAAATGTGCAAGCAACTGCTGTCCCTCAAAGGAGCCTTGCTAGGGGACAAGAGTTAGACTGGGCATTACCAAAATGCTGGAGCCAGGCAGTGTGAGAGGTGTCTTCCTCATAAGGTGCACTCTGAAATAAACATCTCATGGACATAAGTGGTTTCATTAAACGCTTAGCCTTGATTCTCCATAAATCAGAAGACTGGACATAAGATGAACATTCCACTGGCAAAGTCTTCTGCTGGTCAAAGCCACTTCTGGCCAGACCACACCTGAGTGTGTGCCTTGGAATTAACAAAGCAATATTCACCTGTGAATTCACAGGTGAAGGGCAGGTTTTAGCAAAACGTGCAATCTATAAGGTCTCCTGTGAGGAAAGTGGTCACAGATGGTCCCAATGTTTGGCTCAATCCCAAATTTTGGGTCATCCTTGGATGACTGGAGGCAATCTCCAATTTTTAAAGGATGCCCAGTTCTCGTGGACCACTGTGAAAAGAGAAGCTTCCAAGATTGGGAAGGAAAAAGCTGGAAGTTGAACTAAAAGTCAACACATTCAGTTGGTTTGTACCACTCAAGCAAGGAAACCAGCTTCTCTTAGGGCTTCAGCGTGAAATCATATGAACACCCACATGACTTTTCTCTTAAACAAAACCATGCAGAGAAGGGACAGAGCAGGAAAGAGTATTGGAAAGACCCTGCCCATAACCCTCAGCTACAATTGGTGTTGAAGTCGTTGGAAAGTAAGATAGATGCTGCCTTTAAAATTCAGTTTGTTCCTGTCACCACAGGTAGATGCTGAGTCAATAGTTGTTTGTCAGACCAAGTTGGGTTTTGTGTTTCTAGGCTTTCCACTAGCAAGGTTTGCCAAAGCTACAATTATGCTGCACCCAGATCTTCCAAACCCTCTGCTCTGAGCAGATCACCCCAAGTTTATGCACATTCTCTACTTCCTTTCTCCAGATTTTAATTTAAGTACATTTTGAGCAGGTTGCTCTGTCTGTTTTATCTTATAGTCCTCTGATTGAATCATTCTTTTGGAATAACTTCTTAACTTCCAATGAAGACCTTGATTTTTTTTTCTAATGCCCTATTTTTATCACTTGCAAGGAGAATCCCACTTGCAATTCAGGAAATATCATTTGACTTGTATCTAAGTCAGGATGCGGGGTATCTGCTGTGAACAAACACATGGTATTTTCTAGAAAAAGCTCTCTTGAGAAAATGAGGGATTGGCTTGTGGAACTTTCTTGCCAAACTGTTTGCAGTTCCCCTCCCTCCTCATCGTCACCCTGGGCCACTGTAGACCACCTTGTGGAATCCATTTCCCTGATGATAGCACCGAGCATGTGCCTTCTTGTTGGGATGTGCAGATGCCCATACCACTGCCCAAAAGGAGGATGCTTGGGCTGGGTGCTCTATGGAGAGAAACGGTGTCTTCTTTTCCCTGGGCTGCAGAAACAAAGCACCAGGAACTGGGTAGCTTAAAACAGCAGGAATTTAAGAGGCTCCCTCCTGCCTCCTCCAGTTCCCACTGGCTCCAGCTGCCCTTGGTTTGTGGCTGCATCACTGTAGTTCTGTTCCATCTTCCCACGGTCACCTCTGTGTTGCGGGACACTGATTACGTGCCTTAACTTGGCGGGCCTGGGCTGGGGGACCGGATCCACCCCTGGGGAGGGTAGTGGGTACGGGTGAGTGCGCCCTCTACAGCCCCCCGGGCCTGGGAAAGTGAGGCCGGAGGCAGGCCCCATTTCCTCACCCAAAATATACCAAATGTTAGGAGAGGCTTGCCGGAGGGAACCGCCTTTTCCCCACCCCCTTATCTTGCCCGGACACTCCCCGTTGCCAGCGCAACTCCCATCACCACCGGTGCGCATACATTGTTGCCGGACACCGTTACGGGAGCAACTCTCGCCCCTTTTCAATCAACCTCCGCGCCCTCTCAGAACCAATCCAAGCCTTTAACCCTTGCAGCTACCCCGCCCTCTAAACCGCCCGATATAAACTTGTACTCTCCCCTAATAAACTCTCTCTCTCTTGGTTTTCATCATCCTAAAAGAAACGTGTCCCGCCTGTTCCTTTCTCGCCGCCCTCCATACTTGCACGCCTCCCGCCGGGGACCTGGCCAAGTCCCCCGCCTCGCCCTCGCCTCCGGGAAAGAGCCCCCGCCGCCGGTACCCTCGGAGCAATCCTGGGAGCCTAGGATTTAGCAACCGGCCGCCACCCTCCCCCAGACGAATCAACTGCGACCGCACTGTGTGTCTTTTCCACTTCCTCTAAAGACATCAGCCGCTGGATTTAGGACCCACCCTACACTAGTATGACCTCATTTTAGGTTGATTACATCCACAAAGACCCTTTTCTCCAAGCATCACATTCCCAGGCTCCGGAGTTAGGACACGGATATATTTTGGGAACCACCACTGAAACCACTGCAGAAAGCAAGGAAGGAAAGTAAAGTCACTGGCCACTGATTCCTAGGTCTCCTCCTGGAAAAATCCCTTCTGTTGGCTTTTTAGCAGGATAAGCAAAACACAAAGCTGGAGTTTGAGGGGTGAGGACTGTTTTTATATTAATCAAGACTATATGTGAACATATCCTTTCCCAAAACTGCTAGATATATTGGCTTTATGTTCAACTAGAAACTTGGAAATGATGCAATGAAATTTCACTTTCACTTTGAAGGAAAAGAAACACACACACAATGAGAAGAGAAAAAGAAGCTTTCATGAGTGCTGGAACTAAAGCTCGTAGACTATTTCCTTAAAGGATGTCAACTGTTTGCAGTCCATAAACCCCAAAGCTGGCAGGACAGTGAGGTCCATCTTCTTTTCTGACGTGTTGGTGTTTGCAAAGGCTCTGCTTTGTTTTGCTTTCAGGCACAACTGGAAATAATACCTCAGTGAGTAGAACTCTGTAAGCCATTGCTTTCTCATGAGAATTTATGGTTATTCTGCCCATGCAGTAAGACTGGTTCTCTGGATGCATGCTATGCAACCAAATTAGCAGCTGCACTCCAAAAGCAGGTGTGGGTCTGTGATGGTTAGGTTCATGTCTCAACTTGGCCAGGTGATGATGCCCAGGTGTCTGGTCAAGCAAGCACTGGCCTAACCATTACTGCAAGGACATTTGTGGCTGGTTAATAAGCCAGAAGGCTGGTTTATTAAATCATCAGTCAGTTGATTGCATCTGTGGCTGATTACATCAACATCCAACTAAGGGAGAATCTTCTGCAATTAGAGAATTCAATCAGTTGTATTTAATCCAATTAATTGAAGACTTTTAAGGGAGAAGAAAGAACTTTCACTTTTTTCTTCAACCAGCCAGCCTCTCCTGGGGAGTTCATTGAAGACCTTCATCAGAGTTCCCAGCTTGCTGCCTGCCCTATGGAATTTGGATTCATGCATCCTGCAGTTGTGTGAAACACTTTTATAAAATCTCATATTTACAGATATCTCCTATTGGTTCTGCTTTCCTAGAGAACCCTGACTCATGCAGAGTCTATCTAAAATGTGATGAGCTCTAGAAGCCTGTGATGCATCATTGATAAGATACTAAACATGCATTTCACTCTGCTAGAGCTATTGATCAAGTCCTCAATAGACTCAGGTCAGCTAAGGAACTGTTGGTGCAGGACAAGCTTTGAAGGATAACAGGCTCAGGTTTTGTTTGGAAAATCTTCAGAAGGTGCCTGTAATCCTTTCTGATTCTCCAGTGTCACCTGGCAGCCAGGACATAAGGGCACATGTTCTCAGCAGCTTCATCCCCAGAAGTGAAAGAATGTGTATTCATCTTTGGGGTAGAGAGGTTGGGACCAGTGCAGCTCTAAAGCTTAGAAGGACACACAGGAGTGACAAGGAATTTTCTGCTGAAGGAATGCACCACACCACTTTGCTCTCTGGAAGTTCGGCTCTTTATAACACATGCCACGTCCAGGGGACAAAGGCGGACATGGCAGTTGTGAACCTATCAGAGGCATTGGCGGCTGCTCCACAGAGCATCCTCCCAACAGGACCCCCTCTGCTGCCTACTCCAGGCTCCCACCAGCCCTGCACCATCAGACTTGCTCCCATCTCCTGGAAAGTCACTACTTTGACCTCCTGCTGAATGTGTCAGAAACTTGGCAACTCCTACCTTCTCTTTCCTGATGGATGGATGGATGCCACAGGCCACTCACCCACCTGGACCACGAGCCTGAGCAGCTCAGGTGGGCATCACTAGGGAGGCTGGCATGAGCTGGATCCAGAGCTGGCTTCTGCAGTGCTGCAAAATGTGCACAGGGCAGCCTTCCCTGGCTTCCACTTCCTTGTCTCAAGGGGACGGGTGGGTCTGGTATCTTCAGCTCCCCTAGGACCCCTCCAGGGTGACAGTACGTTCCATAGCTTCTCCAGGGAAGGGAGTCTTGCAGGGTGCTGGGATGGGGGTGCATCTCAGCTGGTGACATCATCCCCAACACAAAGCCCATGCACCAGTCCAGGCCACCATCCACATCCAAATGCTTCTTGATTCCTTCCACCTATGGCTACAGACTATCCACAGTAAGCCAAATGTGGCTACACCTTGGCATTACAGTTGTGAGTGGCTGCAGCCATCCTAGCTGGAGCAGGCTGCCGAAAACAGAGGGAATTAGTTCAAATGCACTTGGTTTTTGTTAGTCAGGGATCTCCAGAGAAACAAAACCAAGAGGGTATTAACATAGATACCTAGATAGATAGATAGATAGATAGATAGATAGATAGATAGATAGATATGATAAATGATTGATAGATAGATGATAGACAGAAAGATGATAGATGATTGATTGATGGAAGGGTAGATAGATGATAGATGGCAGATACATTGACATGGATAAATAGATATATGCGGGACACTGATTACGTGCTTCAACTTGGTGGGCCTGGGCTGGGGGACCGGATCCACCCCTGGGGAGGGTAGTGGGCACGGGCGACAGCGCCCTCTACAGCCCCCCGGGCCTGGGAAAGTGAGGCCGGAGGCAGGCCCCATTTCCTCACCCAAAATACACCACTGTTAGGGGAGGCTTGCCGGAGGGAACCGCCTTTTCCCCACCCCCTTATCTTGCCCGGACACTCCCCGTTGCCAGTGCAACTCCCATCACCACCAGTGCGCATACATTGTTGCCAGACACCGTTACCGGAGCAACTCTCGCCCCTTTTCAATCAACCTCCGCGCCCTCTCAGAACCAATCCAAGCCTTTAACCTCTACAGCTACCCCGCCCTCTAAACGCCCGATATAAGCTTGTACTCTCCCCTAATAAACTCTCTTGGTTTCTTCACCCTAAAAGAACTGTGTCCCGCCTGTTCCTTTCTCGCCGCCCTCCATACTTTGCACGCCTCCCGCCAGGGACCTGGCCAAGTCCCCCGCCTCGCCCTCGCCTCCGGGAAAGAGCCCCCGCCGCTGGTACCCTCGGAGCAATCCTGAGAGCCTAGGATTTAGCAACCAGCCGCCACCCTCCCCCAGATGAGTCAACTGCGACCGCAACTGGCGCCCAACGTGGGGCTCCTGGAATTAAAAGTCCTCTCTACGCAGCGGTCCAGTAAAACCACCCGCTCGCCCGGACGCCTCTCCAGCTCCCCTTCTCCTCGCCTGCAAAGTAAGGGCCGCCTCTCCCTCGCCGCCCCGCGGAGCCGCCTCTCCCTCGCCGCTCCACGTCTGGGGCCGCCTCTCCCACGCCGCTCCGCGCCCGGGCCGCTCTTCCTTTCCCGCATTAACCTAACTCTTGCCCCCGACTACCTTTCGTCTTCTCTTCCTATATCCCCCACATTCCTCCTAACACTCTTCCTCCAGTAGCTTTCCCTCTTCCCCTCCATTACTTTGCTGTGGTCCTCTGTGTCTTTGTTTCTTTGTTTAGCGCGGTGTGGCTCTTTGCAACCGCCCCCCCCCCAAACTGCTCTCGCTACTAGAGGGTCCTGCCTTCTATTCTCACCGTCTCCTTCGGCCTCGCGGCCACGGTTTACCTCATTTTCTTTACTCAATAATCAACCCCCCTTTTTTTTTTTCTTTTCTCACTCCGCTATGGGTAATCGTCTATCTGCACGCCAAGCACCCCAAGTTCGCGCTCTGGCGGGTCTCCTAGACACACATCGCTGTAAAGTGTCTGTCCGGCAGCTGCAGGTATACTGGGACATCCTGCTGCCCTTTAACCCATGGCTCACCACTTGCCATCTTTGGGACCCTGTTACTTATGATCGCCTTATTGATCGGGTCACCAACGCCATGGAACATGAGAGCAAGCGCTTCCCTCCCGGCTTGCTCCCCACCTTAATAACCGTCCGCTCCTGCCTTCAAGGCTCCCTCCCCCCTGATCGAGGCCCCATTAAATCCAAGGAGGCCCTATCAACCCAGCCAACAGATTCAGACAGCGATACTAATGTAGACCACGATTCGGACACAGAATCCTTAGTCGAGCAAATTAACAACGCGCTCGAAGTCGCCCCCCCAAAAACAAAGCAATACTAAGCCTCGCCAAGATGGCGAACTTCCTCCTTCTTCTTCCATCGAGGGGAGGAAGTGCTCCGGCGATGACGTCAGCCCTAAGCTGGGCCGGAAACCGCATGCGCTTTACCCCGCCCTTTCACAGGGCGGAGTTAGTCCGCCATCTTATGCCTTGGGCCCCGCCCTTTCACAGGACGGAGCTAGTCCACCATCTTATGCCTTAGCCACTCCCACCGCGCCGCCGTCTTGCGACGCTTGGGGCCTCCCACTTCCGCCTCCCCCTCCGGCGAGCTCCCCCTCGGAGCCGCTACCGGCAGCTGCCGCCGCTCCTCCCACCCTGCCGACTAACAACCCCTGGCTGCCTTCTACACCTCAAGGCAACCCTTGGGGCAACGCTCCCCCTACCCCCACTCCCGCGCCAAGCCCTCTGCAAGCGCGTCCTCCTTTCTCTCGTGCTTTTCGCTGCTTTCCTCTTAACCTTACCCCCACACCACAGAAACCGTATGACTGGTATCCCATTGACTCTGATACTATCAAGCAGCTTCGCAGGGCCGTCAAGGAAGACGGGTTAGGTAGCCCATACGCTTCCCAATTACTACAGGATATCGCCATGAACTTTTGCCTCCCCCAAGACTGGGCCTCGCTTGCCCGTTCCATTCTTAACCCCGGCCAGTTTGTAGATTGGCGTGCTCACTTCCAGGCGGAAGCAGCTAAGCAAAGTGAGCAAGACGCAGCCACTGGAGTCTATCATCACCCCGAAGCCTACTTGGGCACGGGAACGTTTATAAATGCATCCGCCTATATTAATGCGCCTGCCGCCTTTTGGCCTATCCTTCGGGGAATCGCCTTGCGAGCTTTTGCCAACTGTTCCGCCTGTCGGCCTACTAAATTCACCAAGCTCCTCCAGGAGCCAAATGAGCCTTTTGCCACCTTTGTCTCTAGGGTTGAGGAAACCTGCGCTCGAAAGGTTAATGATCCCCAGGCCCAACTGGCTCTCGCTCGAGAACTCATTCTCGAGGGAGCCAATCCCCCTTGCAAGCAGGCTATTCTTCCCTTGCGGAAGAAGAGCCTATGCGATTGGATACTCGCCTGCAGTGCCTTTGACCCAGCTGCCGCGTCCCTAGCCCAGGCTGTCTCTGGCGCTGTCACTGCCGCCTTAGCCGCCACCACCGGTTGTTTTAAGTGCGGGCAGAGCGGTCATTTTGCCCGGGAGTGCCCCAATGCAGAAGTCAACTGCCCGCCTTTCATGCAGCGTAATGGGCGCCCCCCTCCCACTCCTTGCCCACGCTGCCAGCGTGGCTATCACTGGGCGCGCGATTGCAAGAGCAGCCCCAGAGATCTTAGCAAGGATAGCTTAAAAAACCTCTGCTATCCCTGGTGCCCTGACGGCAGTCAGCGCCAGGGCACTGAGCAAGCTTTAAACTCCAAGCGGGGCAAGCCTCAGCCCCGCCCCTAAGAGGCAGCGTGCCGGCCGGTTCTAATAAAACTAATCACTTCACCGGCAGTAAAACGCTTCTCTGGACAGTCCCTATCACCCCAGAAAAGCCTACTCGTAAGTTAAGAATAGAGGGGCAATGGTACACGGGCACGCTCGATTCAGGGGCAGAGGTCTCTTGCATGCCCGCTCAGTATGCCACCATGTGCATGGTTCTCGATGGTCCCTCGGTAGTGGGAGCCACTCGTACCTCCACCTCTCTTCAGGCCATAGGGCCCATTAAGTGGGAGGATGAAGAGGGCCACTCAGGCACCTTCCGCCCGTTATTTCTACACACCATAGACCAAATTTTATGGGGCCGTGACATCCTCGCCGCCTCTGGGGCAGTGCTTACCACGCAGCCCCCCCAATAATGTGCGCCACTGCTCGTTTAACACCTCCAGCGCCCGTTCCTCTGCAGTGGGATACTGAGGAACCTATATGGGTGGAGCAGTGGCCCCTTCCCACGCATAAATTAGTAACACTCCAAGCCCTTGTCCAAGAACAATTGGACGCTGGCCACATAGAGCCTTCTACTAGTCCCTATAATTCGCCAGTGTTTGTTATTCATAAAAAAGCCACAGGGAAATTTAGGCTCCTCAATGATCTGCGGGAAATCAATAAGCATATTCTTCCCATGGGTTCCCCGCAGCCTGGCCTCCCCCATCCGGTAGCCATCCCGGCCCACTATCATGTAGCCACCATTGACATCAAAGACTGTTTCTTTTCCATCCCGCTACATGAGCGAGACCGCCCGCGCTTTGCCTTTACAGTTCCCGTCCCCAATCACGCGGGCGCGGCTAGCAGGTACCAATGGAAAGTCCTCCCTCAAGGGATGCGTAACAGTCCGGCCATCTGCCAAATGTATGTTAATCACGCAGTGGCCCCCCTGCGAAAGCAGGCCATGCTCATCCATTACATGGATGACATCTTGGTGGCCTCTGAGGACGCCAAGGCGCTTCCTCTAATCCTCAAAGACCTCACCACTAATTTAGCCGACCTCGGCCTTACGGTTCAGCCCGATAAAGTTCAAATTGTGCCACCATTAGCCTTCTTAGGGTTTAGTATTGATAAAACCATTGCCCCGTCCGCTCCCCAGCTGGACATACCGGATCGGGTCACTATCACTGAGCTTCAACAGCTCTGCGGTCAGATCAATTGGCTCCGCTCTGCGTTGCCGATCACCACCGCACAGCTCCAACCACTCTTTATGCTGCTGAGTGTCCCTGAAGCCCCGCCGCTAGCAATGTCCCGGCGCATTAAGCTCACCCAGGAGGCAAAGGAAGCCATTGCCGCTATTAACAAGGCACTCGCCGCCTGCTGTCTCAACAGGTTCAGCACTAAAGAGGGCAATCTTATAGCACTCATCCTTCCTACGCCCGGCACACCCATGGGCTGCCTGTGGCAGGAAGGCCCTCTACTTTGGGCGCACCCTGCTAAAAGCCGGCTTAGAAAAATTTGCCCCGCAGTGCGGCTCTGAATCAGCCTAGCTTCAGATCTAGTCACCCTGGCTGTTCATGTATTTGGAGAGCCGCCAGAAAAAATTGTTTGGCCCCTAGACGCAGGCCAAACCCGCCTGCTTATACGTGACAACCCGGACATGCAAATCCTTTTAGAAGGATTTCATGGGGAATTCAGCTGCCACTATCCTAGCCATCGGCTGTTACAGGGACTCGCCAAGCTTCCCTTCCGCAGCCCCTTCCATCCTTTCCCCTCCTCTGCACCCATCCCGGGTGCCACTACCGTCTTTACTGATGCCTCTAATCTATTTCCCAACCCTCCCGTTGGCAGTAATGAACACCAATATTATATGTGCCCAGCCTCCAACCCTGGAAAATCGTATTGCAATGCCCCCAATCAATATTATTGTGCCTATTGGGGCTGCGAGACACTAGCTACTGGTTGGAAGCCGTCTAGCGTTGATCACTATCTTACCCTACGCTGGGCCCCCTGGAACTGCAAACCCCGTGATGAGCCTGTTTATTTCAGCACGGACGACAGTTCCCACCTTCCACCCACAGGTACCTGCACTCACCTTAATCTTACCGTGCAACTTCCCACTAATCCCTCCTGGTTACTCGGTCGAACTTGGGGCTTCAGAATCTATAAGGACGGAACTGACCCAGGATCACTTATTCTCATAAAAAAAGAGGCTGCAAACCAACCAGGCCAAAATACTGCATTAAGAACACCCTCTGGCATAGGTCCCAACCAAGTCATTAACCCCCTTTTTCCACAGCTCTCCAGCCACACCTCAGCTCCAACCAGCCGCACCTCAGCTGCAAACAATGCATCGCCAACCCCACCACCCCGACCTCCTCTACCCCACTCTCGCTACTCCTCTCGTTACTCCTCTCCCCTCCTCAGCCTTATCCAAGCGGCCTTCACCTCAGTGAATTCCTCCAACCCCAATCTTACCTCCTCTTGTTGGCTTTGCCTCTCCACTTCCTCCCCCCTGTATGAGCCAGTTGCCTCCAACCTCTCCTTTTCAGAAAACACAGAGGACAGCCCCTCGGAATGCAATTGGAATACCTCTGCCGTCCCCCTAACCTTTCATTCAGTCTCCTTTACAGGAAAGTGCATCCGCCCTCGCTCAAGTAACTCTCCCAACCTCACAGCTTGTGCCGACTACTCATCTCCCAGCAGCTCTGCAAAATTTCTCATCCCTCATAACTCCTCCCAATGGCTCTGCTCCTCTACAGGACTTACCCCCTGCCTTAACGTGCAAACCCTCAATACAACTAATGAAACTTGCCTCCTAATTGTCCTTATCCCTAGGGTCCTATACCACAGCGAGGAAGACTTCTTCCTCCGCCTGGAAACAACTGCAGCTTCTGCCCCACTGCAAAAGCGAGAGCCCATCACCGTCCTCACGATTGCCTCCCTCCTAGTTCTTGCAGGCGCTGGCACCGGAATCACTGCATTAGCCAGTCAAGACTCCGCCCTAACTCACCTCCGGGCGGCTGTTGACGAGGACATTCGTCACCTACAAGACGCTATTTCCCATCTTAAAAATTCTGTCAATTCCCTCTCTGAGGTAGTGCTCCAAAACCGCCGAGGTCTCGACCTTCTCCTCCTCAAAGAAGGAGGCCTCTGCGCCGCCCTAGGAGAAGAGTGCTGTGTATATGCCAATTCCACAGGTCTCGCCGAGGACAGCCTAAAAAAGGTCCGAGAGGGACTAGAACAACGCAAAAAAGACCGTGAAGCCACCAGCTATTGGTCCCACATCTTTACCCCCCTCCTCCCATACCTCCTCCCTCTCCTCGGCCCCCTACTAATCATTATTCTAGCTCTCACCTTAGGACCCTGCATTATCCGCAGAATTGTCCAGCTTGTAAGGAAACAAACGGATGCTATTTTTTCCTCGTTCGTGCAAGTCCAGTACCAGCGACTCGCCACCTCTGACGCTCCCTACTCCGAAATGACAACCAACCCTCCGCGACCTCACCGCCACCGGTCAACCCGCCGACCGCGAGGCCCTTCTCGATCGCCTGAACATCGCACCAACCTCGAGCTCCAGCTTCTCTGAACCTCCAACTTTAAACCCCCCACCCTCGTCCATCCCGCAAGCAGCAAGGCCCCTGTCGAGCGCCCGGGCGCCACACCAACGCCGAGCTCCAGCCTCGCTGAGCCACCGTCAACCCCTTTTCCCCTCCCCGACCTCCCCCTTCCCTCATCCCTTAGCGGACCTCTCTGGTAAGCTTCTTCCTTTAATTAGAAAAGAAGGGGGAAATGCGGGACACTGATTACGTGCTTCAACTTGGCGGGCCTGGGCTAGGGGACCGGATCCACCCCTGGGGAGGGTAGTGGGCACGGGCGACAGCGCCTTCTACAGCCCCCCGGGCCTGGGAAAGTGAGGCCGGAGGCAGGCCCCATTTCCTCACCCAAAATACACCACTGTTAGGGGAGGCTTGCCGGAGGGAACCGCCTTTTCCCCACCCCCTTATCTTGCCCGGACACTCCCCGTTGCCAGTGCAACTCCCATCACCACCAGTGCGCATACATTGTTGCCAGACACCGTTACCGGAGCAACTCTCGCCCCTTTTCAATCAACCTCCGCGCCCTCTCAGAACCAATCCAAGCCTTTAACCTCTACAGCTACCCCGCCCTCTAAACGCCCGATATAAGCTTGTACTCTCCCCTAATAAACTCTCTTGGTTTCTTCACCCTAAAAGAACCGTGTCCCGCCTGTTCCTTTCTCGCCGCCCTCCATACTTTGCACGCCTCCCGCCGGGAACCTGGCCAAGTCCCCCGCCTTGCCCTCGCCTCCGGGAAAGAGCCCCCGCCGCCGGTACCCTCGGAGCAATCCTGAGAGCCTAGGATTTAGCAACCGGCCGCCACCCTCCCCCAGACGAGTCAACTGCGACCGCAGATATAGATGGATGGCAGATAGATAGATATGATAAATGATTGATAGATGATAGATAGCAGATAGATGATAGATGATTGATTGATAGAAGGGTAGATAGATAATAGATGGCAGATACATTGACATGCATAAATAGATACAGATGAATGGTAGATAGATGATAGATATAGGTATAGGTATAGATATAGATATAGATATACATATAGATTTGGATTTAGATATATAGATATATTACAAGAATTGAGTCATGTAACCATGGGGATTGGCAAGTCTGAACTCTGTAGGGCAGGTTACATGTTAGAAATGCCAATGAAAGTGATGTTGGATTCCCCAGGAGAAGCTGGCTGGATGAAGCAGAAATAGAAATTTTTCTGACTGCTGAAATCCTCTGTTGTGGCTTTAAGGCCTTTAACCAATGGAATGAGGAGTCTCCCCACATTGCTAGGGGCAAGCTCCTTTGTTGATTGTAGATGCAATGAACTGTATGTAGATGCAATCCAGCTATGGAATACTCTTTCAGTAACAATCAGGCCAGTGCTTGCTTGACCGAACAACTGGATGCCATGACCAAGCCAAGACGACACATGAAATTAACCATCACTTGGGTTGAATCATGTCCCCTGAAAAATTATGTTCAAGTCCTAACTCCCAGAAGAGAAGTATGCGTGCGAGAGAGAAGATGGCCATGCAAAAATGGGGACAGAATCTAGAAGGATGGGTATACAAGCTGAGGAACACCAAGGTTTCTGGGCCATTTCCAGAAGCAAGAAGAAGCTAGGAAGGAGCCTCCCTACAAACCTCAGATAGAGCTTGTCCCACTGTTGCCTGATTTCAGGACTTCTGGCCTCAGAAACTGAGTGAAGACGTTTCTGTCATTTTAAGACAGCAAGTTTGTATACTTGTTAAATTCAGGACTACACCTGGGGAAATAAACACTTACATCCTCTGGGGGAAGGTGCAGATGTGTTGGACATCCTCACCTGGGCTGGTGTTGATGTTGTCACAAACATTGGGACTGGCGGTTTGATGTGCTGAGCCCTCGAGCATGGGACTTGCCCTTATGAAGCTCATTACCACAAAGGAGAGTCTAAACGTGCATGTAATGGTGCCTAAGAGTCTCCCCCTGAGTACCTCTTTGTTGCTCAGATGTGGCCGTCTCTCTCTCTAACTGAGCCATCTCGACAGGTGAACTTGCTGCCCTCCCCCTTATGTGGGACCCGACTCCCATGGTTGTAAATCTCCCTGGCAATGCAGAATATGACTCCCGGGGATGAATGTGGACCCAGCATCATGGGACTGAGAGTATCTTCTTGACCAAAAGGGGGATGCAAAATGAGACTAAATAGTTTCAGTGACTGAGAGATTTCAAATGGAGTCGAGAGGTCACTCTGGTGGACATTCTTATGCACTATATAGATAACACCTCTTAGGTTTTAATGTATTGGAATAGCTAGAAGTAAATACCTGAAACTACCAAACTCCAACCCAGCATTCTGGACTCCTGAAGACAATTATATAATAATGTAGATTACAAGGGGTGACAGTGTGATTGTGAAGACCTTGCGGATCACACCCCCTTTATCTAGTGTGTGGATGAGTAGAAAAATGGGGATAAAAACTACAGGACAAATGGGGTGGGATGGGGGGATGATTTGGGTGTTCTTTTTTCACTTTTACTTTTTATTCTTGTTCTGGTTCTTTCTGATGTAAGGAAAATGTTCAGAGATAGATTGTGGTGATGAACACATAACTATGTTATCATACTGTGGACAGTGGATTGTATACCATGGATGATTGTATGGTGTGTGAGTGTATTTCAATAAAACTGAATTTAATAAAAAAAAAAAACTTACATCCTTTCTCCCTGTTGAGAAAGGATGAATTTAGAAAAAGAGATCATCCACCAGCATTTGCCTAGGCAACAGCGTTTATGAATAATGATAAAACGTTGGCAAGGAATGTTCACCTTCTGTAAAGATTCTGTGACTCAAAAACAAGCAAATTCAGTTAAAGTTGCCTCGGCCACTGTGCTCAGGGCAACTTCTAGAAGTTATGGTGGGTGATTAAAGAATGCTTCTGCTTCTTTCCTCTGTTCCTTCTCCTTTCCGTCCTTTGATCCGGGACATCCCCTAAGTCACTGTCTCCAGCTTGTGGGCATGGGTTATTTTTACGAACAGAAGTCTTGATGCCCTGAAGTAAAGATTTTTTTTCATAAATTTACTATCAAGTAAAGGGGAAAAGGACACATCTTTGTCTCACTGAAGGCTTGTTAAAAGGGGAAAGCCACTTGAGATTTGTTATGATCCTTTTTCCTGCTTGAGAGCAACTTTGGGTGGGTTCATTGGAGTGAAACTGAAGGACCTGATCTAGGAGAAAGTCTTTACAGCCATTGAGAGGAGGTACAAAAATTCCTCGGAACAATCTACAGCTGTGCCTGTTTCATTCGCTGAATTTAAAAACTGCCAAATCTTGACAAGTCATTGGACCTAACATACTTGTGGGTATGTGGAGTGGTTATCCTTTCTTATTCCTGATTTGTAATAAGAACAATACTGGTTATAGGATTAAATGCTTCCAAATAAAGCAAAATGCAGGAAATATGACTTCCGTTCTGACCGGAAACTATTTTTACGCGATTCTGTCTGACAACCTTTGAAAAATATCACAAAGTATTGTTGGACCTTTCCATGGCACTTTACAGTTTATATATTAAGAGCTGTCTTTTTTCCAAAAGGTGATTTCAGAAAGCAAATAAAGGGAGTTGTCACAGAGCAAGGCGCATAAATCAGAAGAGATGACGAGTAGATGCGAGGAAAGGCCTCCAGAAGAGACCCAGTTGTGGTGCCGCGTGGCTGAGCTTCCCAGGAGCCAAGCCAAAGAGGGAAATGCAGTCGCCAGCTGTATGAGTTTCCTATTGGTGCTGCAACATATGACCCTAAACTTGGTGGCTTAAAAAAACACAAATGTGTAATCTCACAGTTCTGGAAGTCAGAAGTCTGAAATGGGTCTACCTGTGCTAAATTCAATGTCTGAGCAGGGCTGGTTTCCCCTGGAGGCTCCAAGGGAGAATAAACCATTTTCTTGTCTTTTCCAGCTGCTGGAGGCTGCCTGCTTGTCTTGGCTCATAGCCTCTTCCTCCATCTCCAAGACGCATCACTCAAACCTCTGCTTCTGTCATCACAGCTCTTTCTGTAGTCAAATCTCTCCCTAACTCCCTCCTTTAAAGATTCTTGTGGTTACATGCTCCCACCTGGATAATCTAGGATAATCTCCCCATCTCAAAATCTTTAATTTAATCACATCTACAATGTCCCTGCATCCAGGAAACAGTGGGGAAAGGGAGTGTGATAAGAGAGCTGTCACAGAAGCCAAGGGGACAGTGGAATAAATGCAAACAACTGCAGAACAGCATGCAGTCAGAGAAGACAGAGGTGAACCCTGACCTCAGTCTGTCTTGAGATGAAGATGACGGATTCCAGAAGAAGCATGGCTTCTCTTCCATTTAATCCAGGACACCTATACTGGTTCCAGTGCCAAGACCTCAGGATGAATAAAACATTCCCCCTGTGATTAGTCACTGTAAATGCTTATGCTATGTAACAAACAGTCCCAGGAATGTGGTGACTTAAAGAAGATTCTATGGCACTTCTGGGGTGAGTGGCCCTGATCCGACACAACCCTGCATCCCCTCTCACCTGAGAGCCTCCTCTTTCTGTACCAACATCCCCAAGATAATAACATCCACCTGTGTGGCCAAAGGCAGGTGGGGAGAGGGCACACCTGTGTCCCAACATGCTGAGAATGGAAAGAGCAGAGCTCAGGGTGGTAATTTCCTTTCAAGCCAGCAAGGTGGAAGTTGCACAGTGCACACCTGCCACAGTCCATGGGGGATGGTTTTGCTCGATGCCACACCTGAGCCCAAAGGTGGCTGGGAAATGAAAGTTCAATCTGGATAGTCAAGCTCCAAAAATAAAGGGGAGAAAGGAACTGGGGGGACCCCAAGCAGCAGCCCAGCACACTCCAATACACAAAGTGTCCGATTGCCTTTGGGGAGAGATATTACCCTCTAACCATCCTACTGCTCCTTCTCGCTTCACCTGCTCACCTGGGAAGGGAACACGGCTGCGAATTCCCTTCCCATTTGCCTGCCATATGTCTAGTTAGATGTCAACTTCAATGCCATTTTTATAAAAAGCTGTCCCAACTCCCCATCACCAGTATAAATTAGTGTATGAGCTTCCCCTGGCTGCTGTAACAAGTTACCACCAGCTGAGAGGCTTAAAACAACAGAAATGTATTATCTTATCTCCTAACACCAAGGTGGCAGCAGACTTCACTCCTTCCTGGAGGCTGCAGTGGAGAATCCTTTTCCTCATTTCCTCGTCTTCTCCAGCTTCTAGAGTTGTCTGCTCTCCGCAGTATCTGACCCCCTCCTTCATCTTCAAAGCCAGCATGCAGCATCTCCCAACCTCCTCTCCCTCTCTTTGTCCGACCCTCCTGCCTCCCTCTTACGAGGACCCTCTTGACTACACTGAGCCCACCGGACACTCCAGGACAATGTCCCCATCTCAAGGTCCTTCACTTCATCACATCTGCAATGTCCCTTTGCCATGTATCACTGCATATTCAGTTTCTGGGGTTTAGGCTGGACACATCGGCTGTGCACACTTAGCTTTCTCTCTCTCCCACCCTGTAGCATCCTTCAGAGTCCTCACTCATATGTGTGCTGGTTGCTGCAATGCCCGTCCCTCTCCATGGGGCTTACACCCAGTATGTGCATTTGGGAAGGCTTTTTTTGCATTCCCGTTAGTACGGTCTCTGCAGCTACCTATATATTTGTTCAGTGTTTTCAGGATGGGATCAACCAGAGGGAAAGCGCCTGTGTGACACCCTGCAGGCGCTTTTCTGGGAGTCTGCAGGCTCTCAACCCTGCCTGGGAGTATGTGCCTTTTTCCCGGGCTTTGGAGAAAAAACAGACTTTGCTTTCCCATTCCCAGCATGGGATTTGCCCCCTCCTGGCTTCTTCGTGCTCAAGAATGTCACTATCAGCCTCACTTCTTTGACAAGCTGTGACTATGCAATTCCACCTTTAAGAAGTTGTCCTCTAGCAACAACTTTTCTTGCCTCCCACTTTTTTAAACCCTCCCTTTGTGAGCAACTTAAAAAGCAGCAGGGTCCCCTCTTCTTTCCTCTTGACATGCAAATGGTATTTTTCTTGAGAGCTTCTTGGGGTAGGAGGATGTTTTCTTTCCTTTTTAACCTGTTCCTAGTGTTTCCTCCCTCCCTTTTTCTCTTACTGGTGCCTCTGAGAGACTTTTGTTGAGGTTGCCTGGGAGCTCTTGTGCTGGAATATGCATGCCAATTTTAAGTACAACCATGGAGAGGCGAAAAAGCAAACATTGATTCTAGCACTAGGAGTAAGTGTTCTAAAGCAACATTGTTTAAATGCTGGGAGCAAAAGTCTGGGATAGAACAAAGAAAGCCCCCTCCCACCCATACGGGTGACAACTACGTGTGGCTCAAATGTGTTCATGCCAAACAAGTCCACATCTGGGCTTTTCAGCCTTAGCACAAATGACACTTGGGGCGAGATGGTTCTCTGGGGTGGGCCATCCTGGGCACTGTAGGGTGTTGAAAAACAACCCTGGGCTCCACGCTGTAGATGCCAGGAGCACCCCCTCCCCAGATGTGACAACCAAACATGTTTCCAGACATCACCAGGGATTCCCTGGGAAGTGGGGCAAATGCACCCACAATTTCAAACCTATAGATGGTGTCCTAGTTTGCTAATGCTGCAGAATGCAAAACTCCAGAGATGGATAGGCTTTTATAAAACGGGGGTTTATTTCACTACACAATTACAGTCTTAAGGCCACAAAGCATCCAAGGTAACACATCAGCAATCGGGTACCCTCACCGGAGGATGGCCAATGGCCTCCGGGAAACCTCTGTTAGCTAGGAAGGCAGCTGGCATCTGCTCCAAAGCTCCGGCCTCAAAACAGCTTTCTCCCAGGACGTTCCTCTCTAGCAAGCTTGCTCCTCTTCAAAACATCGCTCCCAGCTGCACTCTCTTTCCTCTTTGAGTCAGCTCATTTATATAGCTCCACCGATCAAGGCCCACCCCGAATGGGTGGGGCCACGCCTCCATGGGAACATCTCATCAAAATTATCACCGACAGCTGGGTGGGGCACACTCCAAGCAAATCCAACCAGCACCCAAGGGTCTGCCCCACACAAGACCACAAAGATAATGGCATTTGGGGGACACAATACATTCAAACCGGCACAGATGGTAAATAGATAGATGGAAGATAGATGGATAATAGATAGGTAAAAGAGAGATATAGATAGATGATAGATGATAGATGATAAATAGATCGATAGATGATGATGATAGATAGATAGATAGTAGATGATAAATGATAGGTGATAGATTAGATAGATAGACTGTGGGTATGCATGAGTTCAAATTCTGTGGGGCAGGCAGCAAACTGGCAACTCCAATGAAGATGTTCTAAGAACTCCTCAGGCAGCAAACTGGCAACTTCGATGAATGTGTTCAATGAACTCCTAAGGAAACAAACTGACAACTTCAATGAACTCCTCAGGAAATGTTTTGTTGGTCAGCTGAAGAAGAAGTGAAGGTCCTCTATCTGCCTAGCTTAAAAATCAACTGATTGGATTAAATCCAGCTGATTGAATTCTCTCATTGTGGAAGACACACCCTTCATTGATGTAATCAGTCACAGCTGCAGCCAATTGACTGATGATTTAATAAACCAGCCTGTTGGTTTATTAACCAGCCACAAACATCCTTGACCAGACACCTGGGTACCATCACCTGGCCAAGTTGACACATGAACCTGACCATCACAGGTGGTATAGTGCTCTGTAGCTATGTACCCCCAGAAAAGCATTTTCTTAAACTTAATCCATTCCTGTGGGTGTGAACTCTTGTAAATAGGACCTTTTGATGAGGCTACTTCAGTTAAAGTGTGACCCAACCCAATCAGGATGGGTCTTAAGTCTATTACCAGAGTCCTTTAGAAGGGGAATCCTTTATAAGCAGACTGATAGAAATGAAAGCCATGGGAAGTAAGAAGCTGAAAGCCCTCTTCCCGTAAGCAGTGTGAGGTGATCTCTGAAAATGGTTTGCTATTCACTTGACCCTGAAAACTCCACAAAATCATGCAAATCAAGAGGTTCAAATCTTTGTGTTCACTTTAAGAACACCTGAGAAACTGCTCAGGCCATCGAGGGTATGCATATTCGAAAAGCCACCAAGTATCTGAAAGATGTCACTGTACAGAAGCAGTGTGTGCCATTCCGTCATTACAACAGTGGTGTCGGTAGGTGTGCCCAGGCCAAATAGTGGGGCTGGACACAGGGTTGATGGCCCAAAAAGAGTGCTGAATTTTTGTTGCACATGCTTAAAAATGCAGAAAGTAATGCTGAACAAAGGTTTAGTTGTAGATTCTCTGGTCATTGAGCACACCCAGGTGAACAAAGCCCCCAAGATGCACTGCCGGACTTGCAGAGCTCATGGTCGGATTAACCCATACATGAGTTCCCCCTGCCACATTGAGATGATCCTTACTGAGAAAAAACAAATTGTTCTTAAACCAGAAGAAGAGATTGCACAGAAGAAAAAGATATCCCAGAAGAGACTGAAGAAACAAAAACTTATGGCTAGGGAATAAATTCATCATAAATTAAAGCAAAAAAAAAAAAAAAAAAAAAAAGAAGAAGAAGAAGCTGAAAGTCAACAAACCCGGAAAAGAAGGGAGAGGCCAGGAAAAGTCGCCATGTGACAGAGGATCCCAGGACAAAGGATTTCCAGCAGTCAAACCCAGAACACCATCTTTGGAAAGAAAGCATCACCTTGATGACACCTTGATAATCAACATTTTCCCAACCTCAAAGCCATGAGCCAATAAATTCACATTGTTTAAGCCAACCTATTGCATGGTATTTGCTCGTGCAGCCAAGAAAACTAAAACAGATGGATAGATGGATAGAGAGAGATCAATGGATAAGATAGATAAGATTGACAGATGAGACAGAGATTAGGTAAAGAGATGAGTGGATGGATGGGTGGATGGGTGGAAGGATGGATGGATGGATGGGTGGATGGATGGATGGGTGGGTGGATGAGTGGGTGAATGGATGGGTGGGTGGATGGATGGATGGGTGGATGAGTGGGTGAATGGATGGGTGGGTGGATGGATGGGTGGATGGGTTGGTGGATGGATGGATGGATGGATGGATAGATGGATGGATGGATGGATGATGGATGAATGGAGGGAGGGAGGGATGGATGGGTAGATGGATGGGTGGATGGGTTGGTGGGTGGATGGGTGGATGGATTGGTGGATGGATGGATGGATGGACGGATGGATGGATGGATGGACGGATAGATAGGGTTTCTCCATTCAGCACTATTGGCTTTGGGGCTGGATGATTCTTCATGGCGGGAGCCATCCTGGGCACTCTGGGGTGTTGAGCAGCATCTCTGGGTTCCACCCAATGAGTGCTAGGCACCCCCCTCCCCACACACACACACTTATGGACCCCAAAAATGTCTGCAGACATTGCCCAGTGCCCCCTGGGGAAAGAATTGCCCCAGTCGAGAACTCCTGTTCTGGAGAACTCTGGTGTGGGGATGGAGGCCAGCACCCCATACACATTACAACAGAGTTTTACGCATGAGCGATTTTCCACAGTCCAGAGCATGCTCCTGCATTTACAGCCCTTAGAGAGACAAAGACTGGGTTCTTTCTCTCTGCTTTGAGTCCAAGGTGAGGTTTGGGGCTAGAAAAATAAAAGGCAGTGGCTCATCTTCCACCGGCGAAGATTGTTGGATCTCTGCTTCCCAGCAGCCATTTGGGAAAAAATCCTTTTCTCCTCCCAACCATCTAAGCCCATGGCAGATGCCCCACCTAACAAACCAGCCAGCAGCTCAAATTTATATAAAAGCCACTTGGGCTCCAGGCTGGTGAGGCAGGGAAGTTGAGTCAGGCTTGACCAAAACTTCCTGCAAGAAAGCTTCCCTTTCACTAATATTCTCCAACGTTTCTTACTTTTTTTTTTCAATGGGAATAGAAAAAGCTAACCAAAGAACAGTTGCTTTATTTATTTTTTCCCCAAACAATAAAGTCTTTAGCCTATGTGGTCCCTGGCTTCTCAGCTTGTTAGCCAAGTCATTAATTATGAAGCTTGGCCTCCGCTAAAAGGCTTTCCTGGCTCCTTCCGAGCTGGGCGGGCAACAGTGGAAGACTGTCAGGGTGTGTGCAGAGCACAGGGAAGGAGGGGGGCAGTAAAAAGGCTACTGTGGTGCAGGGGAGGGGGGCACGGAGAGAGGGGAGGAGGTAGCAGCGCTGCCTGACTGCTTTCTTTCTGTGCCTGGAGGAGGGAGGGGTTTGGGGCTGAAAGTGTGGAATTATGCTAGCTGGGGCTCAACTGCAAAGACTCCCCTGGGGGCAGCCCTTGGGACTTAGAAGGAGGGTCTTGCCTTCTTGGGGAGCTCCCTGTCTCCCCAATCATGATGAGAGGTGCATCTTTCCTTCTTCCCCCTACCACCATCCCCCTTGCAGCTGCTCCCCTTAACGTACTGTGCAAATCTATTAAGTGGACTCTCAGGGATATGTTTACATCTCTGCAGGTGATACCTGAGGAGCCTCTGTCAGGCAGCTTGAGCCTTCAGGCTTTCTCGGCCACCTCCATTCCCCTTCTCTGCTCCCACCCCAGGACTTTTCATCCTGTGAAGTGGGAGGGAGGCCCCCACATACACACCACAGGGAGCACATCACATGCACCCCTTTCCAAGTCCCCAGCCTGGCACATGGGGCAGCCTGTAAGGCTCCCGGAATAGGTTCCTGCTTAGCTACATGGAGACGCCTTCCGCTGGAAGGAAAGAGCTACTGGAGCTGCAAGAGCTGCAGGAAGCAGCCTCAGCAGGCACACTGAGCAGGCAAAGGAACACTATCCGGGCTTGCCCCCCATGGTGGAGCTAAGATTCCCGGTCAAGCTGGTGAGCCAGTTTTCCCAGATGTCCTTCCTTTCTTGCCTGCCAAATCTCCCAGTTGCGTGTCCTCCTGGCGCTCCGTGGCATCGCAATTCACCTGCGTCTGTCCTCTGCCTTCCCGCACATCTGCTGAATTCCTGCTGGGACCCTGTGTGACTGTGATGCTCGGCCCAAAGGCCTCTAAGTGGGGACTCGCTGTTTTAGAAACACGATGTGTAATCTGAGAGGGGATCAAATGCCACTATCTGAGTTCCTCACTGTAACAAAGCACCACACACTGGAGCAGCTTAAAACAACAGAAACTCGTCTCACAGTTCCAGAGGCCAGCAGGGACGGGTTCGCTCTGGCAGCTCTAACAGAGGACCATTCCTTGCCCGTCCCAGCTCCTGGGGGTTCCTTGGCTTGCGGCTGCTGTAAGACTTCAGTCTCTACCTCCATCTTCCTGGGACCTGCTCTCCTGACTCTCTGTTCAAATCCCCCTCCTCTTTTAAGGACATGAGTCACATTGACTCTAGCCCCACTCTACTCCAGTATGACCTCATGTTAACTAATCCCATCCTAAAAGACCCTATTTCCAAATAAAGCTACATTTACGGGAGGGTTAAGATGTGAACACGTCTTCTGGGGACACACGGTAGGCTAATTCTTCAGACATAAGCTTAATTTATCCTTAAGAATGGAGTATTTGATTCATTTAAAACTGTAACCTCCGTCTGAATCTCTCAGTTATAAAGGCTGAATTCCCCACCCCCACCCCCGAATATTTCCTCACTCTAGTTTGCATGGATTTTAAGCTCTACCAGCCAAAATGATCACAGAGACATTTTCTTTCCTGAACAAATTTCTTGAGGATTAAGAAAAAAGAGCATTGCATGTGCAAAAATTCGATTCTTTTATTTTTCATTGACTTTCATTGTAATATTCCTCACTGTAAAAAGAACCCTCCCAAACAAGTGTCCTCAGGACATAATAAAACCTTATTTAAGAATAATTTAAACCGCTTTTTCCCTGTGAGAATTTGGCCTTTTTGAGGAATGTAGATGGAAGTATTCAAGTCAAGCATTCTTTACATTGAAAACCTTGAGGAATTTAGCTCATTCTGTTTTCAAGGCTTCACAAAACCCACAGACAAACGGGCTAAAAGGAAATCTTCATGAGAGGCAGACATTAAAAACGCAATCACAACACTTTTACCAAAACCCATAAACAAGGAGAGTCAAAAGTACCAGGAGCAAACCTGCACAATTGTATCTGGAAATAGTTTGGGTGTTAAGAAATTAAATAATCATACTTCCCACCTATAGAGCACAAATGTTAATGAGTTTCACCTGTATGGGGTAAATTACAACAGACCCTGAAATTTCAGAGCAACGCTGGGGTGATGAAATCCAAAACTCATTCCTGCATATGAATTTTTGGCTAAACTACACATAATCATGCCATTTTTTCTTAACAAAGAGGCTTTGAATTATTTAAATATGAAGAAAGGGTGACATTTAATTTTACATGATTTGTAACGTTTTCTATGAAACTTAATCCAATTGCAAATTTTCTCTTATTTGGGAAATTCTTAACAAGTCCTATTTGCTTGGATTATCAAAAGTCCAAAAATGCACTCTCAGAGAAGAATCCTCCTTGTTATGTTGCTTTTGGCCTCTATCAAGGATATAATGGCAGTTATCAATTTGGGATTTGCAAGATACCTTCCCCCAGACACATCTCCCTCCGGGGATACAGCTACCCCCTGTTTTAACACAACTCTTTATAAACTACGTGCTGAGACAGAGAAAAAAATGTGACAATTTGGCTATTTCCTTTTGTGTAACTGGGTTTTCAAAATTATTCTCCCATTTTCAAAATGCTCCAGAAAATCTGCAGGGCCAGTTGTCAAATCCCATCTGCTTTGGAGTCATTCAGAAACCCCATTCACCACGTATACCTGCAACACTTGGAGCTTTTTGGCTCTTATCGGTTTCCCGGACTGTGTGTGGCTATATAAGTTGCCTCTTAATCAGGAGTTATATTTCATTTGGGATGATTTAATCAGTAATAGGCTTTCCCCAGCATTGTCCTTATTTCCCACGCTGAATTCTGGGGGCCTGACGTGTCCCTGAGTCAAGGGGAGTGAAGCAGCCCCAAGAATTTTCTTCCGTTATTGAACGGAGATGATTTTGAGAAGCCTCGGGGTCCTGCTGCCACCTAGTGGCGTGTAGGAGTGTGGAGCAAATTGCAGATCTGAAATGTGGAACGAAAAGTAAAACTGAAAGAATTTCTAGAGCTGTCCCTACCAGAGTTAAACCGAAACTCCTCGAGTTCTTGCTTTTCTGCATATCCTCTTCATATTTCACTTAGTGCTAAACCTCCTTTGGCTAAGCATATTTTGTAGACCTTTAACATACAGCTTATCTGCCAGCGATAAAGGGGAAAAGAG
Source organism: Choloepus didactylus (assembly GCF_015220235.1). Taxonomy (NCBI): domain Eukaryota; kingdom Metazoa; phylum Chordata; class Mammalia; order Pilosa; family Megalonychidae; genus Choloepus; species Choloepus didactylus. The sequence goes on along the minus strand of NW_023637621.1, from coordinate 419,145 downwards.
CTCACGTCCCTCCACGGGGCAGCTTTCTGGAGCTCCTAAAGACTGGTACTAAAGAGGTTTGACAAAAGAAAATTTAAGTTTCCTAATATTATGTGTATATGTTGTTATCCTCAGGACAAATAGCAGTGTAGATGGCAGCAAGTAAGCTCGTGGTAAAGAAGGTAACATGCGTTTCCATCCCTCTCCAAGGGTGGTTGTAAATACTCCACGAAAGCCTCAGCAGATCCGGGCAACTCACCAAGCACAGCAGTTTCACCACCTCTGCCTTCCATCGTTAATAGCTTGTGACAAACTCTGATTATCGAAAGCCCCACACACAGTGCATGCACGGAGGAAAATAATCCTGTTTGTTATGTTGCATTTGGCCTCTATCAAGTATATGATAGTCATCAGTTTGGGGTTTGCTACAGCATAGGAGGAAAGCATTGCAGACACCTTGGAGATCAGTGTCCCAGGACAAACCCAAGTGGGAAAAACTGAGGCTGGCTGCTGGAAAGCTTGAGCTCTCTCTTACCCTCCCTTCCCTTTCCAGAAGGATCAGGAAACGGAAGGGAGTCTGCCTTGCAAAAGTATTCCAGCACCCAGATCTGGACCAACCCCAAACAGATGCTCTGTACAAGATTCAAGGTGAAGATGGAAGATGGGAAGCTGTGGAATCATCTCAGAAAGTTTCAGCTTTCCATGCACTTTAATTCTGATAACAAAACTTGAGTCTTTTTTAGTGTTCTTCATAGTTCTATTAACATATACCATTTTAAAACTCTCATTCAAATATTTGTCCTGGGAGTCCTTGTCTTACTTTGGGTATTTTGAAAAGTCTGCATTGCCTAGCAGGGCATAAATATGAACAGAGTTTTCTTACTGCACGCCATTGAATTCTGTAAGAATAAGAACAATGATGCATTGTTCTGTGTGTGTGCTGCCTATCGTGAGTGCTAAGAAAAATAATGTGAAAACACTAAACTCTAGAAGAAGTGTTCCTTTTGTTCTGTAAGCAGACACCCAGGTAATTTAGGGCTGGACACAGCAGCTTGCCCCTTTTTGCTCCTCTAAAAGACAGACAGGTGGCTGCACAGATGTCTCACATGTTTCCAGACTTTGGGAATCTGAAAATACCTCCATCAGTTCAATTGCTATAGTACATATTGAATATGGATCATTTCTCCAATCCCAATGGGGGAGGTGAGGTCCAAAAACATTTAAGTTGTTTATTATTTAAATTAATTTAATTATGAAAAATAACATCATGCACACATGTTTTAAAATGCCCTGCCCTAAAGCCACATCTTGAGTAATTGTTAAATTTCTTGCAGACCTCCTTCTAGGAAGTACTGTTTTTCTTTAAAAGTGAGAACACTATTTTATCTGTCAGTGGAAAGTTTGCACGTTGTATTTCTTCCCTCATAGGCTGTGTAACACGAGGTGCTTTCATTTCTCCCTTTCTTCAGAAGGCAGGGACACGCATCTGGTTATGTTCTGTAGCTGCACATTTCTGAAGGCCAGTGAGATTTAAGCGGTGGTTTTGGGGAAGGCAATGAATGGCGGGCTTATGGCAGCTGCCTACAGAATTATGAATAATTCTGTTTATAAATGGGACTTCCTACACATGCCGCTCCTCGGGGGCAGAGAAGGATTTGTTCTCTTACAAGAAAGCCTTATTTTAAAGAGGGGGAGAAAGCAGGGTTCACACCTATAGACACTAGCAAAAGAAAAAAAAGAGCAGTATGTTGGTTCTGGGCGGCTATGTTATTTGTGAATGGGGCTTGTCTAAGCAGCGAAAACTGCATTATTCTTGGTAAGGAGGACTACATAATTAGAAGATAATGATTTTTCTATTATGGAAAGCCAGCTCTACATGCTGGAGCATTCTTTAGGAGAGGCAAATGCATTTCTTTGCAATACAGGCATCATTACAGACATGTAAAGTTCTCTGATGGACTTAAGCACCTATACAGAACTACAGAGAGGGAATCACGGGAGAAGGTGGACAAAGCCACCAACCATGGATCTGAGGACAGAAGGCAGGCAGACACAGCATTGCTTTCTTGGTTGTATGATTGGAGATCAGCAATCAAAACCAAGTTTGGTGGATGCAGCTGCTCAGGGACTTCCCTTCCGGAGGCTCAGAGGCACCCCCATGACATCAGCAAGCCAAGTCTGTATCAATAACCGGTTATTTTTAGGTGCTATATATACTGTCTTTGCAGAAATTACCTACTTAACAAACACTGACTTGGCAAAAGGCACTTACTGAGGAGCCTGGCTCCTTTTCAGAGCTGTGGATGCAACTATGTAACTTGAGAAATGAGTAGGATAAAATGTATCCAATCTTATGCATTTAGGTGGTGGTAAATAGTAGGATACAATGTATCCAGTCTTAAACCCTTGCAGCTCAGACCTCTTCTAGAAGGGAGGCTTTTGTATACATAAACAATGAGAGATAAAATGTATCCAACCTTATGTATTTAGGTGGTGTAAAATAGCAGGATACAATGTATCCAGTCTTAAACCCTTGCAGCTCAGACCTGTTTCATGAAGGAGACTTGTGTATAAATAAACAATGAAACACCCTCCTTCTCATCGGAATCAGGCTAACAAAGTATCCTTCTTGACTCTTTATAAAGAAGTATTCAAAACAGCTGCTCACTTTTGGTGCCTCCCACTAGTTTCCCACTTTGGGAAGGGTGGGAAACTTGGCCTTTGAGATGCTGCCGAAACAGCAGTGCGATGCGGGGAAAGCCTCTGTTCAGATCGTGGTGCGACGGCCAGGGAACTTTTCTCTCATTGTGTTTAGAAAACCCAAGCAAAAATTAAAAGGGAGATGATACCCATGGCCGCCACCTCCTGCATCTCCCCCACCTCCCCAAACCCACACGCACTGAATCGTGATTCTTGTGGGGAAAGCTCAGAAGAGGGAACACGTCAGGCAAGAACATCGACAGACACCGCACACCTGGGAGGAACCAGGAGAGTCAGCGGCAGCTGCTGCCGGTGACCTAGACGAGCCAGCGTCACCCCCTCCTCTCCGGAAAGCTCTGTAGTTATTGGGTGAGCAAGCACCAAGCAGGAGCACAAAGTTCAGGAAAATCTACCCCCTTCTCTGGAAAGAGCCCGATTCAGAAAGCAACTGGAGACCACGGAGCGAGCGCCGTGGCTCAGAGAGGAGGCGGGTTGGAGGCAACTCTCAGGGACGCACAAACAGCTTCCGCTCGGAAGCCCTGGAGAGCGCACCCCGTGGGCTTCCCGGGAACCAACCGCCCCCCTAAGCCTTCAGGCTTGAGCCCCAGCTCTAGGTGGCCTTGGAAAGCCACTCAAAGCCCTGCTAAAAATCCCTGAATATTTTATGAACCTAGCAATGGAGAAAATGAGCAGTGCAAACCGTCGAGGACTGAAAAGAAATGCATTGCACATGTGGCGGCTTTGCCCCGGGGCTGGAGAACAAGCGCTGGGCCGCCGGCACCCCCGGGATCAGGGGTCAACGGTGGCGAGGGCTGCTGCGGAGCCGCGCCTGGAAATCCGGGCAGGAAAACGGCCCCTCCGAGGCGCAAGCGCTGGGAGGGGTCCCGGGGCAGGAAATCGGGTATGCGCCCGCCCAGGAGAGCAAATCCGAAGGATTTGGGATTCTCGGCGGAGCTTGGGGACGGCTGGCATCATGCCCACCCTGAGCCCCCCGCGGAGGGCTGTGCGTGAGGGTCTAAAATAGGCGCGAATCCACGTGTGCCACTTCAAATGCGCCACCATCAGTGAGCTTTTATTGTAAAATTCCTGCTCTCCTCTCCCCCTTCCTCCCGCCCCATGGCGGGGACAGAGGCAGCTGTCTGTGGGTTGGTGGACCCCATGTTTCCTGGACTCGCATTTTTTCTAGGGTGGGGCGGGGGGCGTGTAGGTGAGGCAACAGAGCTGAGTTAGGACCATAGCAAGAGGGCCACGTCCAACCCCCTTCTTCTCCTACCCCATTTTCATCCTTGCTCCTGGTTTTCCTCTTCTTCCTCAACTCTTCACCCTCGTAAACACAATCACAAGCAGGCTTTGGTCTTCTTGAGGTCACACCCTGTGACCCTGAGGCCAAACCGCCCCTCCCTCATGTGTCTTTAGGGAAGGGTCCTGGAAGGGAGGCGGAAACAAGGGGGCTCTGGAAAGTAAAGTGGGAAGCACAGCCATTACCTGAATCCTTGGAAATCCTGTCAAGTTCAGATGCAAACAATTTCCAGCAGCCGTAGAAGGGCATGGGGGGAGGGTGGGGGTGGTGGTGGTGGTGGTAAGGAAGAGCAGTCTGATTTCTGCTTTCTTATATGTTGTCCTGCCTGCAGACAGCTGGCCAATCTTGGCCACTCTCCCAAATGCCAGAACCTGAGCTCCAGACATGCCTGACTGCTCCTGGGCCAGGGGACTGACAGAATCCCGGAGCACCAGAAGTGAAATGTTGCTCCACTCAACCTGGGCCCACAGTCTCAGCACTCCCACCTCATCACAGGGCAGGGTGACTGAATCAGTGCCTAACTCTTAATGCAGACTTGTGAGGATTGCCTCGCTTTCTTTGTTATTTTGTTCTGGAGAAAGAAAGCCCATCTTTGCCAGGATGGGCCACCCAGAATCTGTGACTGAATATTTGTACTGGAAACTAATGAGTTTCCATGAAGGTGTCTACTTCAGGCCCTGCGAGTCAAGCTGATGTGAGTCTAGCCTTAAGGGAATTGTCTGCTTTGGGAAATCTGGTAAAATCAGAATTATGGGCCTATCAGTTTAGGAGAGCAAGCCTAGGAATGGAGTAAATCCAACCAACAAGACCCACCCTGCAGATTCCTGGCAGGTACCAGAAGGTCATTTGTTATAACCTGATTCCTCACCATTCACTCAAAATGCAAATAAAGTACAGACTTGGAAAGAATGTGGGGAGGCAATATGTCTCAGCCATTTGGAAGGATTGAACTGGGGAGCAAAACAGAAGAGCAGGAGAAAGGCTTGGGGTTTTAGGGGCATTTTGTAAGATTTCTGGTTTCCAAGATGCAGATAAGTAATGCAAGGTGTCTCTGAATTCCAAGTCAAGAATTAATTAATGGAAATTCCCTAAGGAGAGAGAATTCTAAGTCAGGCAAAGCTGTTGGAGATAACAATGAGAGATGATTCTAACAAAACAAAAACAGGCAGCAAACAAAATACTGCCTGTGACCTTGTTAAAACGCTAGGCAAGGGAAGGTCATCCGCTAACTCTCTTCCAGGACCCCCATCCTGTGTGTGTGTGTGTGGTATGGTACTCTTGACTCATCTGGGCAATCACACAGGAAACTTGATACAATGAAAATACTAACTCAGTATGTAAAAACGTAACTGGAGGGGGAATACGGGTGTGATATTTTTTCTTTGTGATTTTTTGTACTTCTCACATTTCCCAATAAACTTTAAAAGTTACACTTTGTTCAGGTGAGGAGGGAATTAGCCAATGAGAGGAAATAAGTATGCTTCATTTCTATTGCAGAGAGACATCGTTACGTTCACATTTTAGGTAGTAAGCAAGCATTGCTTGATTTGAAACAGGGAAAGCATGGTTAAAACTGTAAAAACAACCTAAATTGAGGTGTCTACAAAAGTAACTGGCCTGTAGTCTTCAAACACATCAAGGGAAAGAGAGGGATTACCCCAGATGTAAGGAAACTAAAGAGACTGACAAAGATGGCATGCAATCCTGGAGGATCCTGGACTGGGTGAAAGTGCTGTGAAGAACATTATCAGGACACTTGGCAAAAGGTCTGACATTATATCAATGTTGAATTTCCTAATTTGGAAAACTGTAACTGTTTACAAAATTGGAAGACCATGTCTTTAGGAAATAACCCTGGAATATTTTGGGGAAAGAATCATGGTGTATGCAACATACTCTGAAAAGATTAGAAAATATAATAATATGTCTGTATGGAGTGAAAGTTAAGATGATTCAGAAAAAAATATATCTATAACTATGTTTCTCAGCCATTTTTTTCTTTTTCATTATTGTCTCCCTCCCAAGGAGACTTTTTGACATTTTCCTTAATTGCGTGTTGCTTATATGTGTATATATACTAGATATACAAATAGAGGCAATCAAATGTGTAAGTGTATATGTGTTTATATACTATATGTATATCTGTGCCTTATTCATTAAAAGAGTAAGGTATTTCACTCCTCAATAGTTAATTTCCCCCTTTGAGGGCTGTATCACCTCTACTGAGAATACATAGTATAGATAAACTAGATAGATGATAGTAAGATAGATGATTAGATGGAGAGAGATGATTGATAAAGGACAGAGATAGATGATTGATAGATAAATGATACACAGATGTGCTTGGTAAATAGATTGGATAGATAGGTGATAGGTGATTGATAGATGCATGATAGACTGATCTATAGCTAGATAGATGAGATAAATATTAGCTGATAATATAGATATGTGGATGGGTAGGATGGATGGATGGATGGATGGATGATGAGTGGGTGGATGGATGGATGGATCAGTGGATGGATGGATGGATTGGTGGATGGATGGATGGATGGATGGATTGGTGGATGGATGGATGGGTAGATGGATAGATGGATGGATAGATGGATGGGTAGATGGATAGATGGATGGATAGATGGATGGATAGATGGATGGATGGATGGGTGGATTGGTGGATGGATGGATAGATGAGCTTCTTCTCTGAAGATCTGGAGTGTGCACTGGGGCTGGAAGCATGGTGTCTGGAGCTCCATGTTCTCGATCAGATGAGTGTGGGAAAACAGCACGAGAGAGAGAGAGAGTGAGTGAGAGAGAGAGAGAAAGAGAGAGAGAGAGAGAGAAGGAAGCGAGAAACTCCTGCTTCCTTTGGCTCTCTTAAAGAGAAATTAATGGGCCACTTGATAAATGGCTCCTTTCACCCAAGGCTGACAACGATATCCTCTTATTAATCTCCCTCAAACTCAAAATAAATGTCCTTCTCCTTATTTTCTTCCATTAAGGAAACTGAGGCTTAATGTGTTTTATCTACCTTGTTCATCATGAATGCTTAACCCCTGGGGCTCATGAACAAGGATGTCAGCTTTTAAAACTCTGATTCAACACTTAGTGGAAGTTGTGGTCAGTGCAACAAAGCAAGAAAACCAATAAAAGATATAAAGATTGAAAGAAAGAAAGAAGCTGTCTTTATTTGCAGACAACGTGGTCATGAACATAAGCTATTTAGAAAATCTTAAAGAAGTACAAAAGAGAATTAAGAATTAAGTTATTTAAATAGCTTGTTATACAATAGCAGTTTATTTGAATGAATAGCTAAGCCACGTGGTGCCAAGGCTTCTCCCTACAGAGACTGAGAGGTAGTACGTCTACAATGTTTTACAGCAGCAGTAAATAACACAATCCCTAACTTATAGTTTATATAACATGGAATAAACACATCAAACACCTAAATATAAATATTAATAATACATTAGTTTAGCTTTGGGGAAAAATAGGAAAATGTATACACAGCATTGGGATAGGTAATGACAAATTACCTATTTTGAAAGAAACAAGGACAAGACCAAGATAGCAGAAGATCACCCTATAAAAGAAAAGACTTGCCACCAAGTTTCCCATGATTTGGGAAATTCAGACTGTGAACAGCCTTCTAAAGATGGTGAATGACTGCAAAAAAAAAAAAAAAAAAAAAAAATCTAGGACACACAAATAGTGGAAGGATGCCAATTTAGGTCATCAGTCAACACCGTTCAGATTTTATGTTTGAGGGAATGCAGAGAAGCCCGTGTGTGCTACAGAATTCCTAAAACACGGTAAGCACACGATGGATCTAATGCAGCTGTATGAAAAATGCAATGCAATCTTCCTACAATCCGTTTATGACCCTTTCCCTCCAAGGGATTTCAAACCCAAATAAATGTGCATTTATATGATGAAGAAATTAAAAAGCCCTTAACTTCTGCAAAAACATGAGGTTCCAGCACTACAGGCTGTGACCACCCAGGTGCAAACCCAGGCAGGGAGCTGAAAATAATTCCCCCTTTAAGGAGTTCTAGATTCACCAGCTCTGCTAGACAAACAGGAACGTGAAACAAGGCTCTGCAAATAGCTAAATAGGAAAGCGTCTGCCCACTTGTGATAAAATTTAACTGTTGGTTGCAAGAGTCCGTGTACAACGATGTAGGGTTTTAGAATGTGAATACAAGAGTGTGTGTGTGTTCAACCTTATTTGGCATGTAAAAACTTGGTAAAAAGTGATTTCAACTTAAAACTTGGAGCCTCTCACCCCTGAAGCTCAGCACCTCTTAAATTTATGGTTGTTTTGGCACACATACAGAGGCACAATATCTAGCCTCTAGATATTCATCTCTGGGGATTTTTTTAATTGAAAAAAAGTGGAAATCTAGTAAGCAGTGATGCTGACAAAACACAGACATTTTTATGATGTATTTTTCCAAAATAACCAGAGGCACCTAACTATGACTGGCTAATGTCTGGAATTTTTTTCTATTGAAAAAACTAATTGATGTCCGTGTGTAATTTAAGCACACACGCATTGGATCTCATACGCCTTGCCTCGTGTGCAAGGGAGTTCGGACAAATTGTGCTTGCAAATCCGGATGTAAGTTTTTATTAAAATGAGGACTAAGGACTAATTTTCCTTCAGGGATTTCTGAACATGTAGTTTTACGGCTAAATTCTGAACACTCATACAGGCCAAACAGCTATGATTCAAGGATGCCATACTTTCTGTGGGTTCCAGGCTTTACAAATGAGTAAGTTTCTTGAGATAATGGGAGTCACCTTGGGGGAAGGAGTTACAGATATGGAAAGAAGGAAATGCTGAGGTACTTGAGTGCAATTAGAAATTTCAATTATTGGTATGAGCTCATGGATTTTTACTTCTACCTTAATAATTTGTATTTGATTTAAATTTAATTTAAAGCCATTTAAAATAATTTAATATATTAAATAAAATCTAATGCATTCAAATAATTTTAAAAATTATATCCAATTAAATTAATTAAAATTAAATCAAATCATTGTGTTTAATAAACTTTAAATTTATTTTATTTTAAATTTAAGTTAATGATTTTAAATACTTTATTTAGAAATGATATGTGGAATTTGTTTCTCCTTGGATTGAAGTCTGATTGCAGGGCTCAGCAAGGACAGGTGCCAGGTGAGCCTAGAGTATCTTGCTGTGCCAGAAAGAAAAGAAGCGCTCAAAGAATGACATGACACATCCAAAGGATGCAGGTGTCAGTTGTGCAGAGATGTGCATGGCAAAATAAACAGTGATAGCAATGGTTTGCGGTCGCAGTTGATTCGTCTGGGGGGGGGGGTGGCGGCCGGTTGCTAAATCCTAGGCTCTCAGGATTGCTCGGAGGGTACCGGCGGCGGGGGCTCTTTTCCGGAGGCGAGGGCGAGGCGGGGGACTTGGCCAGGTCCCCGGCGGAGGCGTGGAAAGTATGGAGGGCGGCGAGAAAGGAACAGGCGGGACACGTTTCTTTTTAGGGTGAAGAAACCAAGAGAGTTTATTAGGGGAGAGTACAAGCTTATAACGGGCGGTTTAGAGGGCGGGGTAGCTGTAGAGGTTAAGGGCTTGGATTGGTTCTGAGAGGGCGCGGAGGTTGTCTTTGGTTGTTGGGTGTTGCACAATGATTGGTGCATGCGCACTGGCAGTAGGGGACGTTGCATTGTAACGGAGGGGTTGAGTGGTTAGACGAGGGAGGCGGTCTTACCCGGCAAGCTTCCTCCAACGGTTGGTTTTGGGTGAGGAATTGGGGCCTGCCTCCGGCCTCACCTTCTCAGGCCCGGGGGGCTGTGGAGGGCGCTGTCACCCGTACCCACTACCCTCCCCAGGGGTGGATCCGGTCCCCCGGCCCAGGCCCGCCAGGTTGAAGCACGTAATCAGTATCCCGCAATTCCCCCTTCTTTTCTAATTAAAGGAAGAAGCTTACCGGAGAGGTCCGCTAAGGGATGAGGGAAAGGGGAGGCCGGGGAGGGGAAAAGGGGTTGACGGTGGCTCAGCGAAGCTGGAGCTCGGCGTTGGTGTGGCGCCCGGGCGCTCAACAGGGGCCTTGCTGCTTGCGGGATGGACGAGGGTGGGGGGTTTAAAGTCGGAGGTTCAGAGAAGCTGGAGCTCGAGGTTGGTGCGATGTTCAGGCGATCGAGAAGGGCCTCGCGGTCGGCGGGTTGACCGGTGGCGGTGAGGTCGCGGAGGGTTGGTTGTCATCTCGGAGTAGGGAGCGTCAGAGGTGGCAAGTCGCTGGTACTGGACTTGCATGAACGAGGAAAAAATAGTATCCGTTTGTTTCCTTACAAGCTGGACAATTCTGCGGATAATGCAGGGTCCTAAGGTGAGAGCTAGAATAATCATTAGTAGGGGGCCGAGGAGAGGGAGGAGGTAAGGGAGGAGGGGGGTAAAGATGTGGGACCAATAGCTGGTGGCTTCATGGTCTCTTTTGCGTTGTTCCAGTCCCTCTCGGACCTTCTTTAGGCTGTCCTCGGCGAGACCTGTGGAATTGGCATATACACAGCACTCTTCTCCTAGGGCGGCGCAAAGGCCTCCTTCTTTGAGGAGGAGAAGGTCGAGACCTCGGCGGTTTTGGAGCACTACCTCAGAGAGGGAATTGACAGATTGAGGGTCAGTACGTTAAGGCAGGGGGTAAGTCCTGTAGAGGAGCAGAGCCATTGGGAGGAGTTATGAGGAATGAGAAATTTTGCAGAGCTGCTGGGAGATGAGTAGTCGGCACAAGCTGTGAGGTTGGGAGAGTTACTTGAGCGAGGGCGGATGCACTTTCCTGTAAAGGAGACTGAATGAAAGGTTAGGGGGACGGCAGAGGTATTCCAATTGCATTCCGAGGGGCTGTCCTCTGTGTTTTCTGAAAAGGAGAGGTTGGAGGCTACTGGCTCATACAGGGGGGAGGAAGTGGAGAGGCAAAGCCAACAAGAGGAGGTAAGATAGGGGTTGGAGGAATTCACTGAGGTGAAGGCTGCTTGGATAAGGCCGAGGAGGGGAGAGGAGTAATGAGAGGGGGGCAGAAAAGGTTGGGGTGGTGGTGTTGGCGACGCGCCGTTTGCAGCTGAGGTGCGGTTTCCAGATGTGCTGCTTGTAGTTGAGGTGCGGCTGGAGGGCTGTGGATAAAGGGGGTTAAGGACTTGGTTGGGACCTATGCCAGAGGGTGTTTTATTTTGGCATGGTTGGCTTACAGCCTCCTTTTTTATGAGAATAAGTGATCCTCGGTCGGCTCCTTTCTCATAGATTCTGAAGCCCCAAGTTTGACCGAGTAACCAGGAGGGATTAGTGGGGAGCTGCACTGTAAGATTAAGATGTGTGCAGGATCCCTCACTTTCTTGGCCGAGCCAGTTAACTGTAGGAAGTTTGCACCCTGTAGGGGCCCACTTTAAGGTAAGGTAATGATTAGGAACAGGAGGCTTCCAATTAGTGGCTAATGTTTCACACCCCCAGTATGCACAGTAGTACTCGTTGGGGGAATTACAGTACGATTTTCCAGGATTTGAGGATGGGCACATGTAATATTTGGCCTGGGGATCACTTACCTTTCGAGCGCAGGTTTCTTCGACTCTGGAGACAAAGGTGGCGAAAGGCTTACTCGGCTCCTGGAAGAGCTTGGTGAATTTATTAGGCTGACAGGCGGAGCAGTTGGCAAAAGCTCGCAAGGCGATTCTCCGAAGGATAGGCCAAAAGGTGGCAGGTACATTAATATAAGCAGATGCATTTATAAACGCTCCCGTGCCTAAGTAGGCTTCGGGGTGATGATAGACTCCAGTGGCTGCGTCTTGCTCGCTTTGCCTAGCTGCTTCCGCCTGGAAGTGAGCACGCCAATCAATAAACTGGCCGGGGTTAAGAATGGAACGGGCAAGCGAGGCCCAGTCTTGGGGGAGGCAAAAGTCCATGGCGAGATCCTGCAGTATTTGGGAAGCGTATGGGCTACCTAACCCGTCCTCCTTGACGGCCCTGCGAAGTTGCTTGATAGTATCTGAGTCAATGGGATACCAGTCGTACGGTTTCTGTGGTGTGGGGGTAAGGTTAAGAGGAAAGCAGCGAAAAGCACGAGAGAAAGGAGGACGCGCTTGCAGAGGGCTTGGCGCAGGAGTGGGGGTAGGGGGAGCGTTGCCCCAAGGGTTGCCTTGAGGTGTAGAAGGCAGCCAGGGGTTGTTAGTCGGCAGGGTGGGAGGAGCGGCTGCAGCTGCCGGTAGCGGCTCCGAGGGGGAGCTCGCCGAAGGGGGAGGCGGAAGTGGGAGGCCCCAAGCGTCGCAAGACGGCGGCGCGGTGGGAGTGGCTAAGGCATAAGATGGTGGACTAGCCCCGTCCTGTGAAAGGGCGGGGCCCAAGGCATAAGATGGCGGACTAACTCCGCCCTGTGAAAGGGCGGGGTAAAGCGCATGCGGTTTCCGTCCCGGCTTAGGGCTGACGTCATCACTAGAGCACTTCCTCCCCTCAGTGGAAGAAGAAGGAGGAAGTTCGCCATTTTGGAGAGGCTTAGTATTGCTTTGTTTTCGGGGGGCGACTTCGAGCGCGTTGTTAATTTGCTCGACTAAGGATTCTGTGTCCGAATCGTGGTCTACATTAGTATCGCTGTCTGAATCTGTTGACTGGGTTGATAGGGCCTCCTTGGATTTAATGGGGCCTCGATCAGGGGGGAGGGAGCCTTGAAGGCAGGAGCGGATGGTTATTAAGGTGGGGAGCAAGCCGGGAGGGAAGCGCTTGTTCTCATGTTCCATGGCGTTGGTGACCCGATCAACAAGGCGATCATAAGTGACGGGGTCCCAAAGGTGGCAAGTGGTGAGCCATGGGTTAAAGGGCAGCAGGAGGTCCCAGTATACTTGCAGCTGCCGGACAGACACCTTACAGCGATGTGTGTCTAGGAGACCGGCCAGAGCGCGAACTTGGGGTGCTTGGCGTGCAGATAGACGATTACCCATAGCGGAGGGAGAAAAGAAAAAGGGGGGTTGATTATTGAGTAAAGAAAATGAGGTAAACCGGGGCCGCGAGGCCGAAGGAGACGGTGAGAATAAAAGGCAGGACCCTCTAGTGGCGAGAGCAGTTTGGGGGGGCGGTCGCAAAGAGGCACACCGCGCCAAACAAAGAAACAAAGACACAGAGGACCACAGCAAAGTAATGGAGGGGAAGAGGGAAAGCTACTGGAGGAAGAGTGTTAGGAGGAATGGGGGGGACATAGGAAGAGAAGACGAAAGGTAGTCGGGGGCAAGAGCCAGGTTAATGAGGGAAAGGAAGAGCGGCCCGGGCGCGGAGCGGCGTGGGAGAGGCGGCTCCAGACGTGGAGCGGCGAGGGAGAGGCGGCTCCGCGGGGCGGCAAGGGAGAGGCGGCCCTTACTTTGCAGGCGAGGAGAAGGGGAGCTGGAGAGGCGTCCGGGCGAGCGGGTGGTTTTACTGGACCGCTGCGTGGAGAGGACTCGCCCCACGTTGGGCGCCAGTTGCGGTCGCAGTTGATTCGTCTGGGGGGGGGCTGGCGGCCGGTTGCTAAATCCTAGGCTCTCAGGATTGCTCGGAGGGTACCGGCGGCGCGGGCTCTTTCCCGGAGGCGAGGGCGAGGCGGGGGACTTGGCCAGGTCCCCGGCGGAGGCGTGGAAAGTATGGAGGGCGGCGAGAAAGGAACAGGCGGGACACGTTTCTTTTTAGGGTGAAGAAACCAAGAGAGTTTATTAGGGGAGAGTACAAGCTTATAACGGGCGGTTTAGAGGGCGGGGTAGCTGTAGAGGTTAAGGGCTTGGATTGGTTCTGAGAGGGCGCGGAGGTTGTCTTTGGTTGTTGGGTGTTGCACAATGATTGGTGCATGCGCACTGGCAGTAGGGGACGTTGCATTGTAACGGAGGGGTTGAGTGGTTAGACGAGGGAGGCGGTCTTACCCGGCAAGCTTCCTCCAACGGTTGGTTTTGGGTGAGGAATTGGGGCCTGCCTCCGGCCTCACCTTCTCAGGCCCGGGGGGCTGTGGAGGGCGCTGTCACCCGTACCCACTACCCTCCCCAGGGGTGGATCCGGTCCCCCGGCCCAGGCCCGCCAGGTTGAAGCACGTAATCAGTATCCCGCAATGGTTTGTAACTTCTTGAATAAAATAAGAATCCCTGAGTCTGTATGATCAAATAAATAAGTGATTAAATAAATAGGTGAGGCAGGAAGCCACTTTCCAACAGTAGGATGCTGACTAATAAATACAGATGTGGACTAAATTGGGAAAGTGCTGATGAGCACTGCAGCTGCTGGGTAAGGGTGATGGGAGCAGGATGTAATAGAGTACCACAAGTATCCCCCCCCCCAAATGTTTCATTAACAAATGGGAAAATACATTACAGTGGAGAAACCTGGTGGATGGTACTTTCTATCCAAGTGATCAAAATTAACCTCTCCAATAATTAACCAAACTGACGCCAAGTACATCTTGGTGGGGTGCACAGACAATTGCAAAACCTCAGTCCCTTGGAATTCCTGCCAAACCAGCACAACCATCTAATCATGAGAAAATATCAGATGAACCCACACTGAGATCTATTCTACAAGAAATGGCCTGTACTCTCCAAAACCAGCAGGGTGAAGCAAGACAAAGAAAGGTGAGGAATTGCTGCAGATTAGGGAATAATTGGAACAAATCATCCTGGGTTAGATCCTGGATCCAGGACAGAATAGCTATAAAGGACATTAGTGGATGGTTGAAATGTTTGAATATCGATTAGATGATAGGTTTTTATCCATGTTAAATTTCCAGATTTTAGTAAATGTACTGTGACTATTCTTCAGGAGTACACCATGAAGCATTTAGTGGTAAAGGACTCAAAGTCTACAATTAACTCCCAACTGGTTAAGAGGAAAAAAAAAAAGCATAAATATATACAACTCCAGAGAGACTGAATGATAAAGCAAATGGGGCAAAATGTAACCTGCTGAGAGTTTGGCTAAAAGGCATACAAGAGCACCTTGTACTGTTCTTGTAACTTTTCTGCAAGCTTACAAGTCTATTAAAGTAATGTTACAAAGCATAAAGTCATAAAGTTAAAATATAGAAAAGATCAGTAGATACAGCTTCATTAGCTAGGATCTGTTATGGGCTCAAGTTTGTCCCCCAGAAAGACACGTTCAAGTCCAAACTCCTGCTTTTGGGAATGTGACTTTGTTTGGAAATATGGTCTTTGAAGATGGAATTGGTTCAGATGAGGTCACTCTGGAGCAGGGTGGGCACTCAATCAAATATGACTGGCTTCCTTTTAAGAAGGGTAGAGGACACTGTGTGAAGATGGAGGCAGAGATTGGAGCCCAAGTTTGGCCACTGAAATCGCCAGAAGTTCAGAAGAGACTTGGAAGGATTCTCTCTGCCAGATTTCACACTTCTGGTCTCCAGAACTGTGCAACAGTAAATTTCCGTTGTATTAAACAAACTTGTGGCAGCCCCAGGAAACTAAGACAAAACCCATAGCAAAATTTGTAGAAACATCGGCCATTTTTCCTTTGCTGTCAAGAGTCAAACTTCAGTGATCATTTAGACAAAGACCAAACTTCCCAACACAACAGACCAGGAAAGCTCAGGTGGTGTTTGCAGCATTACATTTTGGACTGGTTACAGGGAGTCAGCTCTGGGCTTCTGTATTACCAGTTTGGGGTCTCTGTTGAAGACTGAATGTGGTGTGGCCACAACCAGAGTCTTAAGAATCTCTGATCTCTTTCCTTGTGAAACCAGGGGACACCTCTACAATGGTTTCTAAATCCCAGAACAAGGCTGGGTGGCCAAGGAGCCAAGGATGAGCGATCTCTCTGCAATGAACATGGAATTCCTGTGGAAAACAGGTTCCACTGTTTGTTGTTGGAAATGCAGACATCAACTGCTTTGGACCTGAGCATACTGGCCCAAATGGAATCCATTTAATTAACTAAACACCTAGACTTTAAATAAATACATGGGTGTATTAGTTAGGGTTCTCTAGGGAAACAGAACCAATGAGAGATATCTGTAAATATAAGATTTTATAAAAGTGTCTTACACAACTGTGGGGATGCATGAGTCCATATTCTGTAGAGCAGGATGCACGAGTCCAAATTCCATAGGGCAGGCAGCAAACTGGCAACTCCGATGAAGGTGTTTGATGAACTCCTCAGGAGATGCTGGCCAGCCAAAGAAGAAGTGAAAGTCCTCTCCTCTGTCCCTTAAAAGTCTTCAATTGATTGGATTAAATCTAGCTGATTGAATTCTCTCACTGTGGAATACATGCCCTTTGTTGATGTAATCAGTCACAGATGCAGTCAACTGACTGATGATTTAATAAACCAGCCTTCTGGTTTATTAACCAGCCACAAGTGTCCTTGCAGTAATGGTTAGGCCAGTGTTTGCTTGACCAGACACCTAGATACCATTACCTGGTCAAGTTGACACGTGAACTTAACCATCACAATGGGATGAGGGAAAACACAGCCTCAGCAAGATGCAAACCAGGAAAATCTTTACTGATGGAGACCGATTGTTTGAGATGGAGCACCCTGGGAGCTACGTGCTGTGCACTCTCTGCTGCCCTGTGTCTGCTCATTCACTGTTGGCTAACCCTGAGAATTTGCAATTCCCACTGCATGAAACCAGGTTGGCATGAAGCCAACCTATCTCTGGCATTTTTGTTTTGGCATGGAGTACATGAGGCATTCCTTAAGTGCTGTTTCCACTTGCTTCTTTATTTCCCTGGCAACTATAAATGTTATTGGAAAATGACAAATTATCTCTATATTTAATCAGCTCAATTTATAGAGAATTCCTGCAGTTACCAGGCTCACTAGTGGAAACAATGACGACAACATCAAAAAATGCCATTGAAATTTCCAAAGGTACCTCTTCTCTGATTTCATCCACAAAGTGCTGACCGCATCTGCAGGAAAGGTTATGTGTTTGTGCTTCCTATAATCTTTTTAGCATGTGTGAAGCTGCTCAGAAGCCCCAGAAAAGTGTAAAAAGCCCCTTCGTGGGAGTTGGAACGTGTAGTTTACTCAAGGAGACACCTACAATGGGAGGCTATGGGGCAGTCAGAAGGGGTGGCTTCAGAGAGGGTCCAGGGCAGAAGGAAATAGCCCAAAGTGGCCTGTCCCTGAGAGCCCAGAGCAGAAGAGACAGCAGACACAGCCCTCTCACCCCTGAGATGCTGCAGAAGTTGGCAGAGAGACAGTGAAGGATGGGCCAACCAATGTCTTGTGGTCATGACATGTGGGGAGGGTTCTCTGCAGCAGAAGGAGGTGAGCCCTTGGCCCCAAGGTGTCCCTGTGGACAAGGAACACCATGCAAGGACAACCAGTGTGCAAGCCACGTGCCACCAGGTACATACCAGACACCAGTATGGACAGGGATAGAGGCTCCTAACTCCTCCCTGCTGGGCCAGGATATCTGAACCCTCCAGAGCTTTGCCACCTCCCCAGAGAGAAGGTGCCAGGCAGGAAGATCCTCAGGACCTGCTGAAAGAAACCCAAAATGACCAAGTCTGCTCAGAATTGAATATAAGGGAATAGTATATTTCTACCCTCAGGCTGAAGAGGGGAAATGAAGATTCATTTGTGCTTGTTTTAGCATGCCAGCTGCTGAAAGCAAAAATACCATGCAACGGGTTGGCATAAATAATGGAAACTTATTGGCTCACATTTTTGAGGCTCCGAGGAGTCCAAAATCAAGGTGTCAGCAAGGCGATGCTTTCTTCCAGAAGACTGTGGCACTCTGGGGCTAGCTGTTGGAGATCCTTGGTCCTTGGCTTTTCCATCACAAGACAATGCACATGGTGGCCTCTTCTCCTTTCTCCTCCATGTTCCATTGACTTCCAGCTGCATCCTGTGGCTTTTACTCCCTCTCTGTGTGTCTGAATTTCATTCTGCTTGTAAAGGACTCCAGTAATCCTCATTAA
This sequence comes from Choloepus didactylus, assembly GCF_015220235.1. Classification (NCBI taxonomy): domain Eukaryota; kingdom Metazoa; phylum Chordata; class Mammalia; order Pilosa; family Megalonychidae; genus Choloepus; species Choloepus didactylus. Next base: position 401,267 of record NW_023637621.1, on the reverse strand, counting down.
AACTCAACCTGATTCAGTGGGGCCACATCTTAAGAGCAGTAACACTTTGAAGAGATCCTATTGACAATGGGTCCACACCCACCAGAATACAGACAAAGATCAAGACCATGTCCAAACTGGGATGCACATTCAGTCCACATCAGAGCCACAGAAGAACAGGCATCTTAGAATTTCGTCTACCCGAGTGTGATTCATGAGCTATTTGCAGCTGCCAGAAGTGCAATACAAAGCTGTGTTTTCTGAGTCTCACCTGCTCAGCTTCCAATTTCTCTACACGATTATCACCTGAAGCTTTGATTTTGCCTTTTCAAAGGCTGACACTGCAGCATCATCAAATGTGAATGCATGTTTTTTCAAATCCATACAAGCAAAATGAAAAATATAAAGGGTTGTTAGACTCCAAAGTGATTGATCACTCAGAGCCAAGACCAAATATAAATATCCACCCTGAAGCACTTACACCATGTCGATTTTGTTACCATCTATTTTTGCCAGATCCACAAGTCTGTGTTTTAGAATCCAATGGGCCTTTTCACAGAATGAATTATTCACATATTTGGGCCTGAGTTTATTTTTCATTGGGCGACTTGAATGGTAAGACTTCTTGCATCTGAAGATGAGAGAAGAGCATTTGCTTTCCCATGTTCCATCAGCCAGGGTCGAATCACGCCAAGCTGGGACACTTATGGTTTATTTGCCATCATCCCCTGAGATGGGGTTGGGGGCAGCCAGGTGGTCTCCACCTTGAAAAGGCCTTCTGTCTCTTCACAGGGCAAAACCAACTCCCAGAGGGAGAACTGAACTGCACATAGACTCGCCTCCACATGGGAGAGAAGTTCTTGTCCCTTCAGATGGAACTGGGCCATGTCCTGGGTGAGGGGGCCAAGGGGGCAAGGCCAAGGGGGTGAGGCTGAGGGTGCAGGGCCAGGAGGCAGGTGCAGGGTCAGAGCCCATGGCCCAGATGGACAGGAGACCCCATGACATCCTATGGTGTCTGGGCCAACTTGCTTCCCAGGCCACAAACTTCAGGGTCAGAGCCTGTGGCCCAGATGGATGAGTGACCCCATAACATCTGTTCCAGTTTGCTAATGCTGCCCTTTTGCAAAATACCAGAAATGGATTGGCTTTTATAAAGGGGGTTTATTTGGTTAAACAGTTACAGTCTTAAGGCCAAAAAGTGTCCAAGGTAAGGCATCAACAATAGGGTACCTTCACTGGAGGATGGCCAATGGTGTCCGGAAAACCTCTGTTAGCTAGGAAGGCACGTGGCTGGTGTCTGCTCCAAAGTTCTGGTTTCAAAATGGCTTTCTCCAAGGACATTCCTCTCTAAGCTGCAGTTCCTCAAAAATGTCTCTCAGTTGCTCTTGGGGCGTTTGTCCTCTCTTAGCTTCTCCAGAGCCAAAGTCTGCTTTCAAAAGCCATCTCCACAATGACTCTGTAAGCTGCAGCTCCTCTCTCAGCTCCTGTGCATTCTTCAAAGTGTCCCTCTTGGCTGTAGCAAGCTCATTCCCTCCGTCCGAGCTTATATAGTGCTCTAGTAAACTAATCAAGGCCCATGCTGAATGGGCAGGGCCACACCTCCATGGAAATTATCTAATCAGGGTTATCACATACAGTTGGGTGGGGCACATCTCCATGGAAACACTCAAAGAATTGCAATCTAATTAACACTAATATGTCTGCCCACACAAGACTGCATCAAAGATGTGTTTTGGGGAACATGATACATTCAAACTGGCACAACATCCAATGGTGTTCTGGGCCGACTCGTTTCCCCGGCCATCAACTTCCTGGTGAGAGTGAAACTGAGATCCACCGATGCCCAGGAAGCCTGGTGTACATCTGTGTATGGTTTGAGTCCTAGAAAACTGCTGTATTCCCCTATTAAAAGTCTCACCTGATTCCAAAATGGGATAAAAGGCTGAACAGGCCCCTCACCGAAGAAGATATACGGAAGGAAAATAAGCATCTGAAAAGATGCTGAGCATCATTTGACATTAGGGAATTGCAAATTAAAACAAGGGAGACACCACCATGCATCTATTAGAATGGCTAAAATCCAAAACACTGACAACATCAAATGCTGGTGAGGCTGGGAGCACCAGAACTTCTCAAAGTTCACTGCCAGGGTGGAGTGCAAAGTGGTATGGCCCCTTTGTAACTCTTACAAAGTTAAACCCGGGCTTATCGTACAATACAGCAATCATGCTCCTAGGTATTTTCCAGATGAGTTGAAAACTGATGTCCATGCAAACAATCCTGCACACAAGTATTTATAGGAGCTTTATTCATAATTACCCCACATTGGAAGCAACCAGGATGTCCTTTGATAGAAGAATGGATGAACAAACTCTGGCATATCATATAGTGGAATACACAGTGCTATTTTATTCAGTGGTAAAAAGAAATGAGCTCTCAAGCCACGAAAACACATGGAGAAAGCTTAAATGCATGTTGCCAAGTGAGAGAAGCTAGTGTGAAAAGGCTACACGCTGTATGATTCCAGGTATACGACATTCTGGAAAAGGGAAAACTACAGAGACAATAAAAACAGCAGTGGCTGCCAGAGGTCCAGGGTAGGGGTGGGGGAGAGATAAGGAGGTGGAGCTCAGGGCATTTTCAGGGCAGTGAAACACTTCTCTATGATGCTGCACTGGTGGATGCATGACATGGTACATTTGTCGAAACCTTTAGAACTGCTGAGCAAAGGGCAGCTCTGATGCAAACTGTGGGCTTTAGTAAATAACAATGTATCAGTATTGGTTCATCAATTGTTACAGATGTACCACAATTAATGCAAGATGTTAATCGTAGGGCAGAGGGGGTTGGGCAGAAAGAGTATATGGGGATTCTCTGCTCATTTTGGGCAGTTTTTCTGTCACCTAAAACTGTTCTAACAATATAGTCTATCGAGAAAAAACTCCGGAGTGTGCAAGCCCCTGCTTTATGCCACTGCAAATGAGGAGAAAGGAAGTGGGATTTAAAGCACTGCAACTCTTCAGGAGAAAAGGAAAACAAGAGAAGGGGTAAAATAAGTATTTAAAATGGACACAACAATTAAAGCTCTGAATAAATCTACTCACACTGACAGTGGAGGGGGTTCTTTATCTTAATTTGCAGAAACTTTTTTTATAGCTTGTAATATGCAGTTGGTAGTTTTTCCATATACCACTCTGTTGATAACTCTTTGTACCAGAGTCATACCTTAGAAGTATATTATGCATGTTGGAAGCAATGTAGTTATTTTATGTTATTTTTCTTATTCCTTCATTTTGTTTGAAATTTTTTTTTAATTTTTTGATGAAGTAAGTTTAAAAAAAATGAAGTGTATCATGCAAATGCTTATTTATATTTGTAGTGCTTCTCTGTGGGAAACGTGTGGGGACTTTTTGAGTAGTTGCAATTTCATGTTCAGATAAAAGGATCCATGTTGAAAATTATAAAGTCAGCGAGAAAATCCTAGAGAATTCCATTTCTAGTTAATTTAAGGAACACTAACTATATGCTTGGGTGATTTTCTTTGTGTTCCCAAAATGCTATAAATTCCAAGTAATGACAAAAGCTTTCTATATTTTATTGTATACCTATCACATGGTATACATAATCTATGTATACATACATAATACATACTATGTAATATGTCTATAATATTTATAATATATAACATGTATTGCATTGTATAGCTCAATGGATTCCACATATTTAACAATCTCAACAAATAGGTTTTTTATTAACTGCATATCATCCTTGGAACATAGAGAAAATTTTCTTTTATAAGCTTGAATCTGTTCATCTGAAAATATATCTTCTCCTGTAAATTCTATGTACAATGATACTAAGGAATTTACTCTCAACAAAATGAAGAGGTCACCTTCCAAAATATAGAACAATTTGGGATAAAGCATCTCAAACTGAATATGGGTGTAGTTTCACCCAATCTAAAGGACTTTTCAAATTATTTTTGCATTTGTGTCATGTAGCAAGCCCTCAGCTAGGCAGGCACCTCTCTCATTTGATGCTGTGGGAGCCCCAAGAAGGGCTGCAAGTAATCAGAAGAGGCTCAGAGAAGCTGGTAAATCACTCATGGCCACACAGCACAGCTGAGACAGTGAGTTGTCATTTTAGGAAAATCTGATCCTTCTCCTTCTGTGTTTTGCATTTGGACCATGGAATCTGTATCCTTGCTCTTTGACTTGAGTAGCAACCCTTTGCCTTTCCAAACTGTGGGCTGGGAAGGCAACACCCATTTCCACTCAGGGTTTTCAGTTTTTCGCAGCTGAGTGTCACACAGTCATTTCCGTTTTTGATTACGGGTGATAACTATTACCGGGGATGAGCCAAGCAAAAGGGGCCTCTTTCACAAAGAACATCCCAGGCAAAGGGGAAATAGCATCTCCGACTAACCACTCTTACTTAGAATATTCTCTGCCTCGTTCTTTCTACCGGTTTTCATTCTGCACGCAAAACTCAACTTCAGGTACTCTTCTGGGAAACCAGCCTACGTATTCAAAGAGTGCCACAAGATGAATAAAAATGTATGAAATGAACAGAGGAGCAGAGGGTGTTTTTAGCACGGTGGAATTATTCTGGGTGATACTGTACTGGTCGACACATGACATAAGTCTGTCAAAACCCATAGAAACATGCAGCCCAGAGAGTGAGTCCTCTTGTAAACTACAGACTTTAGTTAATAACAATGTATCAATATTAGTTCATCCTTTGTAACAAATGCACCTCGCTAATTCAAGCTGTTATTCAATAGAGAAAAGTCTGGTTGGGGGTGGTGGTATGGGGAGACCCTCTATGCTTTCTGTGCAACGTGTCTGAAAACCTAAAACTGCTCTAAGAAACAGTGTGTTAAAATTGTTTTAAAAACTAAAAAAAAAAATGTATGAAATGTATAAACTGAAACCGACTACTCGGATGAGAAGCTTCCCTTTTGCTAACCTTTGTCTTCACGTTTGATTCCCACAGAAAACCTGAGAAGGAAGTTCTCCCTTAAGTGTGTGGGCCAAAGGGATGCTTATAAATGCTGTGTGTGGGAAGGGGGTGTTGAGGGGCGGGAAACATAGCTTTCTATCGAGGGGGATCCAGGGACCCCCCAGGAGCAACCTTTCTTTGTTCCACCAAGCTTCTCTGCAATGGTGTCAGACAGAGGTGGGGAGAGAATTTTGCTGATGGGCTGCCCTTCCTTGGGTGCTTCCCCCACAGCTCCATTACTTTCCCCTGGGGAGGAGGAGCCGATGTTTAAGAATCTGGGACCCTCCTAGAAAAGGCCCTGACTTCCAATCTTGAGGCTCTAGACCTGAACCTGGCACGGTGCCCCAGGGTGTCCCACACAGGGCTGCTGGCAGGGAGGGACTCAAGTTTCCCCAATTAGAAGCCCACCAAGCAGCAGGACACAGGTTCCCTGGGCAAATCCTAATATCTGAGTGTGTGGCCGAAGGCTGGGAGTGGAGAACAATGCCCAAGCCCCACCTGGAAGTGGGGACTAAAAGGAGCTCATATTTGGCCCCAGTGCAAGCCCCATGGTAGCCTTGACGATCAGAACCCCTTGCCTCCCCTTCCCCACAAAAAAAAGCAGATGGTCAGTCTTGTCCACTAAAGTCTCCTGACCAGTTCCAAGAGTGACTCTGTGTGATGGCTATAGGTTCAGAACACAGCAGACTCGACTCCTGCTTTCTTCCAGTTAGTGCTTGGAATGTACACTGTCCTATGGAAGGGGAGGCTCTGAGATGAGAGAAGGTTTCGTGGAGGTCATGAATGTGATTTGGGCTTTGGAAGGCAGAGAAGCAGGAGCCTCTCATGCATGGGGTCTTGTACACAGGTGTGGTGGGGGGAGAGAAAGGGGTCAGTCTCTGCTGGGAAGAGGGCACCATGATGAGAGAGAAAAAAGACCATATGGGGATGGGGAGGGGTTATACTGATGGGGACCACAAATCCACTTATTTCTCTTGCTCCAGCAAGAGTGTAGGAGCAGCAAAGAACAAAAGTAAGTAAAGACCAAAAGCACAGAGCCAGGGAAGGGGAGGGAGGCAGGTGGCATTGGGGCCGGCCAAGAGGAGGTACTTCAGGGTTGGTGTCCTCCATCCTCCTGCTGCCGTCTCAGGATTCAGGGGCCACCAAGGGGAAGGCACCCCTGCTTTATGTCCAGTGAAGAACAGCCTTTGTGCAAACAGAGGTGCATCGATGCAAAGCTTTAAGGTGAAGGTGCTTTTGTGTGTCTGGGTAGAGTGCAGAGGTTCATTGGCTCTGCCCAACTTGACATTTCAGCCCCTCATTTGCTCATCTCTGGACATGCAAAGAGGACTGTGCTTGGGACGTGTTCTCCTTGTAAATCCATGTGACTTGGGATAGGCGTGTTCCTACCTTTTTTCCCATGCCCAGGATATTAGTCAGGGTTCTTCAGGGAAACAGAAAGACAGGATATATATATAGATATAGATATAGAATGTATATATTATATATAATGTACATATTATATATAATGTATATATAATGTATATATTATATACAATGTAAATAGTATATAAGTAAATATATAATGTATATATTATATATATAATATAAATATTATGAGATTTATTGTAGGAATTAGCTCACATAACTGCAGAGATGCATGAGTCCAAATTCTGCAGGGCATGCCACCAGCTGGGAACTTTAATGAAACTTTTAACAGATTCCCCAGGAGAAGCTGACTGGCTGAAGTAGACATGGAAATTCTCTCTTCTGACTGCTGAAATCATCAGTTTTCCTTTTAAGGCCTTCAACTAGTTGGATAAGACATCTCTCATTGCTGAAGGGAGTCTCCTCAGTTGATTGTAGATGCAATCAGCCATACAGGCAATCAATGGCTCCTCAGTTGATTGTAGATGCAATCAGCCATAGAAATGTACTGATGATTTCAGTCCATGAAATATCCTCCCAGTAGAAATGAGGCTGGTGCTTGCTTGATCAGACAACTGGACACCATTAGCTGGCCAAGTTGGCATGTGAATTTAGCCATCACATCCAGTCATGCATTTCTTATGGACAACCTGTTCCAGGTCCTACATTTCAGAGGTTTACAGGTGACCTAAATATTTAGGGTCCACCAAGGACAGGTGGCAACACAACTGGAATCTGCGCTGATAAGGGTATAGATGACCAGCTGGCATTCTTTTTCTTAATGATTTAATACCATGGAATAGAACACATCAAGGCAAAGGTGAAGAAATAAAGGGTCAGGGTCTGGCCACGTGCCCTCCCCTAAAATCTGCTTCAGATGACTGAGCCTCATGGTGCTCCTGCTCCACCTTCTGTCACTTTGTCCCACCCCACAACTCAGCCCATGGCTGATATGAGCAGCTGTGGGTCAGAACACAGGCCAGCAGAGTCAGGAGTGCAAAGCCACAGAGCCTTTTCAGCTGTGGATCCCCGAGGGAGGGCAGCCACTGGGGCCAACTCACCATAGACCCACGAAAAGGACATATGGACCCTGGGGAGCTCAGGGTGGAGTCTCCCCCTTCCCACACCCACCTATCCACCCCTCACCCCCCCCCCCCCACACACACACAGACTCCATGTGTAGCTTGTCAAGACCTTGCAAAGCTTTTCCTAGATGGATGCTGGAGAGAGAGAACTTAAACCCAGTCCCTGCTCAAAAAACTAAAGTCTCAATAACCTCCAAGTCTGAGGGGCTCTTGGTGATTGAATCATGTCCCTCAAAATGCATTTTCAAGTCCTAATGCCCAGTCCTGTGGTTGTAAACCCATTTGTAAATAAGAACTTTGAAGATGTTGTTAGTTAAGATGAGGCCAATCTGAATCAGTATGGGACTTCATCTAACATGAGTGGAGGCCTTATAAGCAGAGGAAGTTTGGATACAGTGGTGGAAGGAGGTAGATGGGGAGAGAGATGGCCAGAGCATGAGTTACAGATCATGGCAAGCCACCACCAGAGCCCTACAGACTTCAAAGAAAGTGTGATCCAGTTGGTTCCTTGACATTGGATTCCAAGTCTCCAAAACTGTGAGACAATAAATTCCTGTTGTTTAATACAACCAGTGTTTGTATTTGTTACAACAGCCCTGGTAAACTAAGATGGGGAAATTGCTACTAAAATAAGTTTCTCCACTATCTACCCCAACATCAAGCCAACAACCAACGTAAATTTCATAGATAGCTCTCAGGCCAACTTTTCTCTCTTACTCTTTATTCCAAATACAACAGAACAAAACACAAACTCAAAAGGCTGGAAGCTTTGGGTGAATGTGCTGAGGGTTTTTTTAATCCACATGTCTCTTAGTCACAGAATTATGTCATGAATATGGAGTCAGGAACAAAAACTATGTCTCCTCAAGAAAATGCTCAAATTGTTGACATTGTGGGCTTCTCCTTTCAGAACTGTTTCTTGGTGAATTCTTGGTATTTTAAAAGCAGGATTATTTTGACTACCCAGGAACATCAAGCCTCACCTTCTGGGATGTGTGCAAAGGTACAGAGGATGCAAGAACCTGTTCAAAAGGGGAAGCATTGACAGAGAAGACTTGACATGTGTGCTTGAAGGAAAGTGACTTTGGTACAACCTGGAGATTCCTCCTTAGGATTTATGTTGAAAATATCAAATGTGATGAGATGCAACCTGACAGCAGAGAAACACGCCAATGAGTTGGGTGTTTCACCTCCACTTAATCCACCATCAAGCCCTTGAATAGAGATGTCAAGAGATTGAAACACGACACAAGTATGACATTGGTTTGGTGATGGGCAACTTGAGTGGTTCTAGGCACTGGTGTCACTGGTCCATGGTGTCCCTCCCTGGTGGGACGTTTCCCTTAGTCCTTTAATGACAATACAGACCTTTGTCTCGGTTTTGAGGTTGTGCCCCTCACAGCGTCACATACGCGTCGTCATTCATAAGAAACCTAAAGCCGCTGAGGGAGATGACGTCGCCGCCTTGGGGGAGCTGGTGAGGTAGCTGGCCAGAGCCCCCAGCCACTTCCTCCTCCACCTGTGGGCACAGATGACCTATTGTGGGCATGTCCACCTCCACCTTGACCAGTTGGGTCACTGGCACGTCTTCCAGAACACACTCCTTCTCCCCATCTTCCATCTTGTTCAAGGGTGCCACGTTTTGGGTGTCTTTGATCCACTCCTGCATAGAGAAGAACATTCCAGCTAAAATCCAGTGAAAATGGGACAACGTAAACCCCCAATGGACATGGGAAGAAGGGCAACCTGGCCAAACATCCAAAACACATAGACGCTGTCTCTTCCCATGGATGTCCCCGAGCCAACATCCTCCGAAATGAGGCAGCCTCTGACAGGATGTCCATCCCCAATGGACCTGAAAAGCCTGTTCCTTGAGTTTTTCTGCTAAGCCCCCACTAGTTTCAGACCTGTCTTTTTCCAACAACCTCAGTGGACTGGCCTTGATGACCCTTCAGACACAGAGAAGGTCTGAAGGACTATTCAGTAGGAGACATCCCAAACTCAAGGCAGGAAATACAGATTCTTCTTTCCCAGGTATGTCCTCTGGGAGGTGGTGGCTTTTCTTCTATCTACTGCTGACCTCCTGGGGCTATTTAAAACTTTGGAAAGGAGAGATGTGACCTCTAGAGCTGCCATTGTCCAACTTTAATGAGTACACAGATGCCCTCAGAATTGTTTTCAAATTAAGATTCTGATGCCTGGGTTCTGGTGGGGACCAAGATTCTGCATCTCTAACAAGTGCCCAAGTGACATTTGTCAGGCTGGTCTGGGGTCCACACTTTGAATAATGAGCATCCACAAGACTCTGTCCAGTGGAGGACATTCCATCTCACCCCTTTCTCACCTCCTCCCCAGCCTTCTCCATGTCCTTCTTCTTGACCCCAGTACTTAACAACTCAAGCTTTTTCCAATCCTCTACCTTAACTCCTTCTCCTCTCCCTACACCCACACAGTTTTAAAATTAACTGTGCCTCCTATCATATTGTATTTATAAAATTCATTTGCTGGGAGTGGACGCTGGCTCTGTCCACCATGAAGCCTGGCTACGCTGGTCACGTTTGTCCAGTGAGTGAATTAATGACCAGAAACACCTTAAAGCAGAAGTTTACAGTTTCTTTTCAGCCCTGTCTGGAGGGAACATCAAAAACCCAACTTCCTGATTAGATTGGAAGGTATCTTTAAACTGGAAAATCCCGTGTGGGGCAAACTCTGTGAGCGAAGAGAAGCTTGCCTTTGAAACTCTGGGAACTTCTCTTTCTGATTGAATGATAAAGGGGTAAAGTTGCTGTTTGAAGGTCAGAGGTAGCTGGAGGGAGATTGTTGGTGAAAATGTTCTATCGCGGAGACATTGGCCATAAGGAAGCAAACCAACTTAGTGAAGAGAAGACAATGAGAAGGAAGATCAGAGTTACCTGGAAGTTCCCTCTGTGGTCCTCAAAGAGCCCGGGAAAGGTGAATTTGAGATCTGGCACGCTGGGCATGAGGAGCTTCCTAACTCTGAAATGGACAAAGGGTTCTGGTCAGATAGTGGCAAGCATGGGTCCTTCATGGGTACAAACCCTGAGAGGAGCTGAGAATAGAAGTGAACCTGGCTCCCCAGAGACGCCACCCATGGTTTAGATATGCCCCTGATTCCAAAACACGTGACCCCTCCCTCAACCTCCCCTGCACCCCATTCCCATACACAAGAAGCCCTCTGCTAGGGACTGTGATGAATAAAGAGCCTCTTTTTTTGCACAGTATGAATCCCATTGAATGGGCGTATTGTTTCACTTCATCAGTTTCTCCACTCATTTTGAACAGGGGGTTCCCTTGAAGACAGGTCTAGTGTTAGTTACTATATACTAAGAGGGATGCCCCCCAGTTTCCCTTGGGGGTGATTTCAGCTCTGTAGTAAAACCCCAAGTGCGCCACCAATGCTGTGTCTTATACCAGTGAACGCTCTTATCTGATTGCCTTATTTCCTCTCTGGCAGAGGGTGACAGTGACAGCAGTTGAGCCGGTAAAATAGATAAACTTGTATTGGAAGGGCCCATGATTAAATGCAGCATCCCCACACTATGTTAAACTATGACAGAAAGCATTTGAAGTTGTCTAACTCAGCATAGCTTGCACTCAATGGGATTCTTCCAGAATGGAAGTCTGTCTTTCTCTCCTTGTCATTCTATTGTGGCTGTGGGAGACTTATCTTAAGAAACCAAGATGGTGACCACAACTCTGGGTGTTAGTGCCTTCAAATGCCACCAAGAGTCCCAAAATAAGATGGAAATAGCAATGGTTAAATTGTTACATGGACGTTTAAAAAAAAACTGCTCAATATGGTATTTTGAGAAGCTATGATCATCTCAAAGAAGTCTATAAATGTATAAACAAAACCTGACAGGTTTTTCTTGTTCAGTTCAGTTCACTACTCCCACCATATTTCCTAGTTTAATGGGTCTCAATCAAAAGTCAAAGGCATCTTAAGCATGTGTTACAAACAAGACTCCAGAATAGGTGTGTGACAGAAACCAGCTGGCCTTCCAAGAGAAGCTTAACAAACAGTCATTTTACTGTCTCCACGAGAATCTTTCTGAACGAATATTTCAGATTTCCCTGCATTTTTAGCATTATTTCCCTCTCAATTTCCTTGGAATTTACTTTTGGCCAAGTGAGCAGTTGTAGAGGATGTGAGGTTTAGCAAAATTACCCCATGCAGGGATTTGTCTTTTTTTTCCAACTTCATGGATATATGGTAACCAAAGAAAGCCTCCTACCCTTGTGGTTTGGGGGATGGTGGGAGTTATCCTCACCTCCGCTGTTTCCACAGGGACAGAAGTAGAAGGGCTGATGTCAGGAGGGCCACCGGACTAGAAATTAAGATATATGTTGGGAAAGTCTTTTTCTCCTGAAGGCACATATCTAAAATGAAACAGAATGACTCCTGTAACTTTCAATGTGATATTAAATCTCACTCCCCCTCCCCCATTATTTTTCCTTTATAAATGCCAATGTCAGCAAATCTTCACTGCTGTGGGAAATAACTTGGAAAGAGAGATGGTATCTCCAAACAGGCACAGATCACACAGCTAGTAGCATAGGCTTGAAAGCTTACTCTTGGAATCCCAGTTTGCCTGGGGATGTTTAGGGACTATTGGGTGCTGTTTATCACCATTGGTAGCTCTGCTCTTATGGGTTGAATCATGTCTCCTACAAAAATATGTTGGAGTCCTCATCTCCATGCCTGTGAAGGTGACCTTATTGGGAAATAGGGTCTTGGCAGGTGGAAGTAAGTTAAGATGAGGTCATATTAGTAAGACCAAACTCAAGGACTGGTGTCCTTATAAGAGGAGGGAAAATTGGATGCAGAGATACAGACAAACAGAAGAAAGACCATGTGCTGCTAGATATGGAGATGGAGCAATGCCAGCTACGGAGATTGGAGCCATGTCAGATATGGAGATTGGAGTGATGCTGGATATGGAGATTGAGTGATGATGGATATGGAGATTGGAGTGATGTCAGATATGAAGACTGGAGTGATGCTGGATCCAGAGATGGAGCAATGCTGGATGTGGAGATTGCAGTGATATCAGATATGGAGATTGCAGTGATATCAGATATGGAGAATGGAGCGATGTCAGATATGGAGATTGGAGTGATGCCGGATATGGAGATTGAGTGATGATGGATATGAAGATTGGAGTGATGTCGGATACGGAGACTGGAGTGTTGCCAGATATGGAAATTGGAGCAATGTCGGATACAGAGATTGGAGCGATGTCGTATACAGAGATTGGAGCGATGTCGGATACGGAGATTGGAGTGATGCTGGATATGGAGATTGGAGTGTTGCTGGATATGGAGATTGAAGTGACGTCAGATACAGAGATTGGAGCGATGTTGGATATGGAGATTGGGGTGATGCTGGATATGGATATTGGAGTGATGTCGGATACTGAGATTGGAGTGTCGCCAGATATGGAAATTGGAGCAATGTCGGATACAGAGATTGGAGTGATACTGGATATGGAGATTGAAGTGACGTCAGATATGGAGATTGGAGCGATGTTGGATATGGAGATGGAGTGATGCTGGATATGGATATTGGAGCAATGTCAGATACAGAGATTGGAGTGATGCTGAATATGGAAATTGGAGTGATGTTGGATACGGAGATTGGAGTGTTGCCAGCTATGGAGACTGGAGCAATGTTGGATATGGAGATTGGAGTGATGCTGGATATGGAGATGGAGTGATGTCAGATATGGAGATTGAAGTGATGTCAGATATGGAGATTGGAGTGATGCTGGATATGGAGATTGAAGTGACATCAGATATGGAGATTGGAGCGATGTTGGATATGGAGATTGGAGTGATGCTGGATATGGAGCTTGGAGCGATGTTGGATACAGGATTGGAGAGATGCCAGATATGGAGACTGGAGTGATGTTGGATATGGAGATTGGAGTGATGCTGGATACAGAGATGGAGTGATGCTGGATATGGATATTGGAGCGATGTCGGATACGGAGATTGGAGTGAAGTCAGATATGGAGATTGGAGCAATGTTGGTTATGGAGATTGGAGTGATGCTGGATACAGAGATGGAGTGATGTTGGATATGGAGATTCGAGTGATGCCAGATATGGAAATTGGAGCAATGTCAGATATGGAGATTGAAGTGATGTTGGATATGGAGATTGGAGTGATGTCAGATATGGAGATTGAAGTGACATCAGATATGGAGATTGGAACGATGCTGGATGTGGAGATGGAGTGATGCTGGATACAGAGATTGGAGCGATGCCAGATATGGAGGTTGAAGTGTTGTCAGATATGGAGATTGGAGTGATGGAGCTACGAGTCCAGGATGCCAAGGATGGCTGGCTCCCACCAGAAGCTGGGAGTGGGACATGTAGTGGATTCTCCCCAAGAGCCTCAGAAAGAATCAGCCCTGCCAACACCTTGATGCTGGGCTTCTCGCCTCCACAAATCCACAACGGAATAGATTTCTGTTTTAAACCACCCAGCTTGTGGTGATTTGTACTGCAATCCTTGGAAAGCAACACAGTGGCCAAGAGAGATCTCAGGACCCTGCTAATACAATCCTCAAACTCAGAGACATCCATGGGAACCTCCAGGAACAGGCAGGAGGAATGCGGAGCCGTTCACCCCAGAGGCAAAAGCCATCTCATGTTCGGTTGTTGGAGAAGCATCTATAGGTGACCTGCTAACAGCCATGGTCTTGTGGAACACAGGAGCAGACAGGTGAGCTTAATGTGATCTCTTCCCTCAAAGAACATCACCTGAGGATGTGTGGAGCATGAGTGTGTAATTCACTTTCAAGGCACGCTGTGTTATCCATTGTGCATCTCAGCTTTGAGGTCCTATGGGGACCTCTAGGTGAATTTATAAAAAATGGTGCTTCTTCTCATTTTGTATAAATTCCCTTCAAACAAGGCATGTTCCAGGGAGGGTTTCAATTGTTGGATCAAGCCAGTGCCTGGGAACCATCCTTGTCATCCTCCCACACCCTGGGAAATCTTTCCAAACAAAGACTCTGAGTGCTGTGCCACTTTGCTCCTGGCCTGCAGGGATCTCCCGGTGTCCTGCTCAGAAACACTGTCCTGGTCTGGCTCTGCTCTCGCCTCCCACCTGCTCTCATCTCCTGTCTGCCTGAGCTTTGGAATATGGTGAGGGAAAGTGTGAGCAAAGGGGTGGGAACCTTCCTTCCCATGGTGGAAAGCCCTGGGATCTGCTCTTCTCTCTCCTCTTCTAGCTTCTTGGAGATGTCATATTTACAATTTTTGAAATGATTATCTTTGCTAATAGGAAATGCATTCAAAATGTGTACTGCCATCCATGAACTGTAGTGGATAGGACAGTGAATTCAAAAGACAGACAGCGACAAAGCTAATCACAACGTGAAGCTTACATCCTGCTGGGCAGCAGCAGGGAGAACAAAGAGAAAACAAACCTACTCACACAGTGTGTTGTGGTGAGTGCTGCAGAGAAAACCAGAGAAGAAAAGGGAGCTATGTAGAGCAGCTGAAGGGAGCTGGGGAATGGGGGTGTTACATTTAATAGGTAGAGAGATACGGTTTCATGGAAAAAGTGACATTTGAGCAGGGGCTGAAGACGGTGGGCCTCCAGTGGCCCTCAGAGAGGACTGAGTACCTTCCAATATGGGGTTACCTTTCCAGGTATCTCTGAAGATACAAACAAGCATATGTGTGGGTTCCTCTGTAACAAACCTTGACCGTAAACCATGCACACATTTTCCACCTGGTCACTGAGGCATCTAGGGAAGGGCAAGGTCTAATCTGTGGCCTGTAATCATTTTTACAACATGCGAGAAGCCTAGAAATGGAGAACTTCCTTCTTTTTGATAAACTGAAAAGTTGCAGAAATATACAAAGAATAATACAATAAAAGTTCATGGCCCTGTCCCTCAGGTGACCTGTCTGTCCTTTTGCTACCGGTTAGGTCTTTAAAGAAATCAAACACAATAGATTCACACAAGTCCTCCATCCCTCACACCAAGCAAGTCCTCTCTCACTGCCCCCATTCCCAAAAACAAACTACTCTCAGGATTTGGCATGTACTTTTTTCCCATGCCACTGACACTTTTTTTACATATCTGTGAAGGCATCCATGTTCAACATGGATAGAGTTTCTTGCATGTTTAGATGTTTTAATTACCATAATAGCAGAGATTTTAGTGAGCAAAAGTTAAGCATAATAATTAATTAAATCAACAAGAAAAATTTTAAACACACATAAAAAGGAGCTGCAAATGCATAGTAGCTTCAGTTGCAGGAAAGGGAAATAGAGAAGCCTCATTTCTGCTTAGAATATAATATTAGAGATTTCTGTTCAATCTAAGAAACAGTTCTGTGAATGTAAGGAAAAGTAGATATAAATAGATTGTTGAAAAATGGAATCTGTTTCATTGACAATTTTTATGAGTGGAAAAAATTAATCAGTCCCTGCCAAGGAAGGATCAGTGGCATTCTGTTGTAAGGAAGGAAAGAACAAATTGACTTCTTTGGGGATACCCATTCTTGATGTTTTCTGATGGACCACAGATGTGTGTTTAGTCCCAGGTGGCAGAAGAGCTCAGACAAGGAAGACTGAAATGGAGCCTCTTCCCTTTCCTGAATTTGCCTCTTCACAGCAGCTTTGGCTGACTTCAGAGAAGAATGGGATGTCCACATGCCTGGAGATGGGCAGGGAAGTCCAGGACACCCTCTGGCTGGGACATGGTCCACCATCATGTCAAGGGATCAGATACTGAGTCCATCATGTGCCTTTGCTGGTTCCAACATCGAATAAAATTTCTGGGTATGCTGGGTTGAACTGTTTGCCCAAATTAAAACAATTACTGATGTAGCAATGAGTTTGATGGAGGAAGCCACTAATCTTTACAGATAAGGATACTGAAGCACAGAGTCCTCACAGAGAGACTGAATGCCCGGCTCAAGGTCACACAGTGAAAAAATGGCAGAACCAGGGTTGGGACCCAGGAAACCCAATGCTCAAAACCACAGCACTGTGCTGCCTCACAGAGAAACCCCAGAGGAAAAAGCATCCTTTAAAAAAATCCTTGCACTAAGGAGAGGCTAAACCTGCTTATAACTGTGCCTAGGAGTCTCCCCCTGAGTACCTCTTTGTTGCTTAGATGTGGCCCTCTCTCTCTCTAGCTAAGCCAACTTGGCAGGTGAACTCACTGCCCTCCCCTTACATGGGACCTGACTCCCAGGGGTGTAAATGTCCCTAGCAATGCAGGATATGACTCCCGGGGATGAATCTGGACCTGGCATCATGGGATTGAGAACATCTTCTTGACCAAAAGGGGGATGTGAAATGAAACAAAATAAAGTTTCAGTGGCTAAGAGATTCCAAATGGAGTTGAGAGGTCACTCTGGTGGACATTCTTATGCACTATATAGAAAACCCTTTTTAGGTTTTAATGCATTGGAATAGCTAGAAGTAAATACCTGAAGCTATCAAATTGCAAGCCAGTAGCTTTGACTCTTGAAGATGATTGTATAACAATCTAGCTTACAAGAGGTGACAGTGTGATTGTGAAAGCCTTGTGGATCACACTCTCTTTATCCAGTGTATGGATGGATGAGTAGAAAAATGGGGACAAAAAATAAATGAAAACTAGGGTGGGATGGAGGGGATGATTTGGGTGTTCTTATTTACTTTTATTTTTTATTCTTATTTTAATTTTTTCTGGTATAAGGAAAATTTTCAAAAAATAGATTGGGGTGATGAATGCACAACTATATGATGGTACTGTGAACAGCTGATTGCACTACCATGGATGATTGTATGGTATGTAATATATCTCAATAAAACTGAATTTTAAAAAAATCCTCGCATTTAGCATCAAAAGGTGTATTATGGGTTGGTTTGTGTCCCTCAGAATGTTATGTTGAAGTTCTGATCCCTAGGACCTGAGAATGTGACATAATTTGGAAATAAGGTCATTGAAAATGGAATTAGGGAAGTTAAAATGAGGTCATACCAGAGTACAGCAGCCCTTAATCCAATATGACTGGTGACCTTATAATAAAAGAAATTGGGACATAGCACAGATGAAGAGGCAAAGGCCATGGATTCTTGGCAAATGCCAAGAACTGGAAGATCCAAGAAAGGATGCTCCCCTATGGATTTCACAACCCTGTTGTCACCTTGATTTGAAGCATCTGATCTCCAAAACTATTGGGCAATAAAGTTTTGTTGTTTTAAGCCACCCGTTGGTGGTAATTTGTTACTGTAGCCCTAGGAAACTAAGACACAGTGCTTCTTGTTTGTCTTTGGAAAGCAATGCCCCTGATTTTCTGAGGATGTACAAAACTCTCAACAGAAATACAGACCACATTTCTGGGCTTCCCTCTTCCCCACTAACCAGATGGCATTTCCACTGAATTCCTTCATGCTGGATCTGTGTCCTGATACAACTTGCTGGTTTGTTCATGTATAGGGTCAGTGAGATGTATGTTTTGGTTAAAGTACCCTTCTAGCTGGTTTTGGATGGACTAAAGGAAATGCTTTTATGTTTCAGGAGAGGTATTCATGAACCCAATGTCTATAAAAAACATTGCATGATGATGTCAATAAGAATTTGAGAACAACTTTAGTCCCACAATCTGATGATTATCTGCTCATGGGCTATGAGATGCAGAATAGGCAAAAACCAAAGAGTATAGTTCAAAGGGCTGGAAAGTTCTCTCTGCTCAAGAAAATCTCTTTCCTCACTTGTTTTGGAGGCTTGAATACTCCTTTTTGTATTTATTCCTTTGGATGAAGGCTTTATAAACTCTAATATCCTCTGGTAAATGATGCAGAAAGGTTGTAGATGATACTTTTTATGTGCAAATTATCTAATGATCAACTTATTTATCAAATATCAACCAAGATATTTAGGCAGTGAAGAAGGAGAGAAATCAGTCCAGACCTTAGTGGGTGTGTAGGGAGTGGCCCTAAATGGCTTTGAGCATCCAGGTCCTGATCCAAGGGTTCAGAATTGGGGGGGTGGGGAACAATATGAACAGGGAGAAACCACATCATAAAACTCCCACTTCTTTTTAGACACATGCTTCATGAAATACTTGGATAAACATTAACTCTAAACAATGAATCCAAATTCATAGAGGTTCAAAATGCTCAGAAAAGAACATTCATCCACCCACCCAACCACTCATCCATCCATCCACCCATCCATCCATCCATGCACCTATCCACCCACCCATCCATTCATCCACCCAACTGTCCATTCATCCATCCATCCATCCATCCATCCACTCACCCACCCATCCATTCATCCATGCATCCACTCATCCACCCTCACCCATCCATCTATCCATGCACCCATCCAACCATTCATCCACCCAACAGCCCATTCATCCATCCATACTTCCATCCATCCATCCATCTACCCATCCACCCATCCATCCATCCATCCATCCACCCATCCACCCATCCACCCATCCATTTATTCACCCAAACACCCATCCATCCATCTATCCATCCACCCAGCCACCCATCCATCCATCCTTCCACCCGTCCATCCACTCATCCCTGCATCCACCTACCCATCCACTCATACACATACCCAGCCACCTATCCATACACTGACACACACACACAGCCATCCCCTACCCATTCACCTACCCACCCACCCATACATACATACATCCATCCACTCATCCACCCACACATCTATCCATGCACCCATCCATCCATTCATCTGCCCAACTGTCCATTCATCATCCATCCTTCCATCCATTCATCCATCCACCCACCCACCCATCCATCCATCCACCCATCCATTCATTCACCCACCCATCCATCCATCTATCCATCCACCCAGCCACCCATCCATCCATCCTTCCACCCATCCATCCACTCATCCCTGCATCCACCTACCCATCCACTCATAAACATACCCAGCCACCTATCCATATACTCACACACACACACAGCCATCCCCTACCCATTCACCTACCCACCCACCCATCCATCCAAAACATATTTATAGAGTTATAATCATGCACAAAAAGCCAGATAAACTAGAATTTAAAGGCTAAGTCAACAATGGGCTAGCTGTGTGTCCTTGGGCAACTAATTTTACCTCCCTTAATTCCACCATCAAAAAAATTAAAATAACTGGAGTTTTATTTCAAAGATAAGAGACAATGTATGTAGTAACTGGCACACATCAGGTTTTTAGTAAATGGTACTTGTGATTAACATTGCTATGATAATAGAAATAACAGTTATAATTAGCCCATTGAGGAAGGTTGCCCAGAGAGAAAAATATTAAGAAGAAGCACTCTCGCATTGATCTTTGGAAAAGGAATTGAGGTCATTCATGTTTTCAGGTCCCTCCTCCGAGCTCACCCTCACTAGAGGAGCAGTACTGGCCCTTGACTTTGTGGCACTGCTGTGTAACAAGCATTACCTCTTGGTTGGCCCCTCTGCCAGTGCATCACTTCTGACCAGTCACTTGGGTATGTGTCATGGCCATAGGTGGACTCCTTCGTTCTCACTCTGGCCCGAAAATAGTAACATTTGACATCATCCAAGCCTTCTATTGTAACATTGCAGGTTTCTTCCTCCTTGGACTGGAGAAAAATTATACCTAATGATTAGTGACTTGACCTAGCCATCTTAGTCCCTGGGACTCACAGAAAGTCTACTTTCATGCCTGCACATTCTATGGTTTTGCTTCTTTTTTCTGCCCAATCTTATCCCCTCCCCCCCCCCAAAAAAAGTCAACAGCACTTCTACCCTCCCTTTCCTCTGTATCCCCCAAATTCTTTGTGAAAAAATACTTCTGCAGATGCTTTTGAAAAATTGTTTAGTGACAAGCACTTCTTTTATAACATAAATAAATGATGTTTTATGATTATAAAAGTAGCATGTATTTGTTTTTGAGATCTTAGAAAACCCAGAAAAGGGCAGAAGAATAAAACAAAAAAAAAAAACAAGATATAATCA
The DNA here is from genome assembly GCF_015220235.1 of Choloepus didactylus. Classification (NCBI taxonomy): domain Eukaryota; kingdom Metazoa; phylum Chordata; class Mammalia; order Pilosa; family Megalonychidae; genus Choloepus; species Choloepus didactylus. Next base: position 380,799 of record NW_023637621.1, on the reverse strand, counting down.
CCATTAACATGTTGATGTGGTCTACTTCCTTCCAAGAGCACTCATATAAATAAGATTGGGGTCACATTTTCCATAAAAGTGTGTGTCTTTTTAACTTAACATTTTACTTAATGAATTGTCTCTTTGTCACTAAATTTTCTCTAAGATGCCATTTTTTGGCTGTTAAATATTTTATTGTAAGGATGTACCATACTTTATTTGACTATTTTCCTAATGTAGGACACATAACTTATTCCCAATGTTTTCTTTATTTTAAGAAATGCTTCAATATATATTTTTGCACAAAAAATCTTATCCATGTTTAGAATTATTTCCTTAAGATATACTTCTAAAAAGGGTCAAAACTAGGATTGTTTTTAAGCTCTTTAATTTTATGGCCCTTGGCCTCATTGAGTGATATCATATTTACATGCTATTTGGGCAAAAATCGATATCCTCAATTGCTTTAATTTGCATTTCTTTGATGAGCAGTGGGGGTGATTTTATCAGTCCAGCAATATGTCACATGTTGAAACATGTCTTACTGTGTTTCCCTGTTCTAAGGGCCTTCCTCCTGCTTCTATTACCTACAGTTTCCTTTTGTGGTATTTTGTCCTCATTTTTACCCTTGCTGCTGTATTTTATCTCCACCATTTCCAAATTTTAGAGCATGTCAACCATCACTGTCCCCGAGTGTGATGTGAGCTATCCCCTTCGGAGCAACAGTTTTGGCAAAACTTCTCTCTCCCTTCTCCTCTCTTTCTCCTCCTGGGATTTGTTGCCCAATTTTTCAACTTAAATTATAGCTCAAAGCAGTCAACCATGTACATTCCCTTGGCTGGATCATATATATTAGCCCTAAATTATATCATTAAATAAGTACAAATGAATGCACTTAGCAGTCTAGGGAGTGCACTCCAGGAAAGTGTAATTGTTTCTGAACTTAGCAATATGTATGTGTGAAACCTTAAGAGAGAAAATGAAAGCAAAATGTCTTCTTCTGGCAGCACTGTTAGCTCACTTCTAAACTTCCCTCATTTCACTGCTCAGAGCCCCACTATTATTGCCTTCAGCATTCTTCTTGCATAAATAAAGCAAAGTATCAGCAAACTGAGCCAAACATTTACTATCTCAATACTTTTATACATGAGCAGAAAGACATTTGGAATTAATGATGAGCATTTATCATGGACTCTCAGAAATTGCTGAGCAAGTGCCTTTCTCCCAATAAGCCTGAGATGCTGCCTTTGAACAGATATGCAATTAGAAAACACTCATAAATGATGGTCATTCTAGAGGCAGAGTTGCTGCTTCTAAGTGCCTACTGAGCCAAGTAGCAGTGAAAGGTAATGCATCTTGGTTAGGTCACCTAATTTCAAGGAGAGATAATGGAGCCTATGTCCCCTTCTGGAAGTTTTCAACAACACCTGCAAAATAAATTTGAAATCAAGCTCTTGAGTCTCCCACCCTGCTCAGGACTCTGTCTGGGTGGAATGACCATCCTATTCAGTGTCCCATGAGCCATCTGCCTAGAAAACAGCTTCAAAAAATGGCAAGATGCCTTTTTCCAGGTTCCTTCTACATATGAATAGCTAGTCATGTCTTGAAGGAGTTTGGGTCATAGGAAGTGGCAGGGACAAAAATATAGAAGCATGTCCTGCCTCTGAGTTCCCACCAGAATTACAGGTCATCTGAGAACTTCTTGGGACCACAAGTGGTAGGTACCTGACTCACAACAGACCTTAGCACACAGATGTGTTTCCTTTTTCCTGTACCTCACCCTCAAAATCCATGGTGTTAGCTGCCTTCAAAGCCAAGTCTCCAGCCATCACCACACATCACATCCTATAAGACAGTCTGCCCTCCTGCCTCACCTTTCTGAGTTACCAGAGCACATACAGTTTTAGGACCCATTGGTGATTCTTGCCTGAAACAATTATTACTAGGGTAGTGGTCAACTTCTGATTTTTCTAATTCTGTAATTCCTTCTGATTTATTAGTTGGCATTCTACTATAAGGAAATACCTTCCCTTGTCTCCCATACACCTATTTCTTGCAAACCTAGAACTGTGGAATGGTTAACTCTTGTGGTTGGAAGGAGCTGCAAGCCCAAGTAGTCTTAAACCCCTCCAGTGATTGGCCCCATCCTTTAGAGGTATTTCTCCAAGCGAACTCTAGCCTTACCTTGGTCACCTTCAGGAATAGTCACCTGGCTATACCTGATTCCAGCTGATTCCACCTGCTCCCTGCAGTTTTTGTCCATTGGTTCCAATTATCTACCTTGATAGGCGCTTAATCCCTCAATTACATGATAGCCCTTTAAATATCAGAAGACAGCTATGGGGCCCTGGGTCTTTCTTATTCATGTAAGTTTAATGCATTCCATTGGTCTTGCTTGCATGTTCAGATCATGCTGTCCTGTGTCTGAACACATGCACAGAGGACTGTGTGGTGCAGGTGTGACTTCCCAGTGGAAGGAGAAGAGTGGAAGCCAAATGGGATTAGGTGTCACTCAGGAAGAAATGGTGGAAGGAGCTGCAATGTCATTGAGACAGAGGGGAGAGGGGTGTTGGATGGAGAACCCGACCCCATGGGGACAGTTCATGGACTACTAACTCCTAATAAACCCACCTGCCACTCAGCATCAAAGTTGCTCCTGTGCTGGATTTCATATAAGAGGCCATTGTACAGCAGGTCAGAACATGTAATGGTAACTGCTTCATGATCCCACAGGAAATTCACATCTTTTGGGGAGTTGGGCTTCACTAAGAAGGAAAAACAACAAAATGGTGACCTCCTATACAAAAATAAACACTAAAAAAAACTAAACCTCTTAAAAATTAATTGTATGTTTGATTAAATTCACTTTCTTCTGCCCACTTCAATCCTTCTGCTAGTACCTTAGGGGATTTGGGATTTCCTTGTCCTCATTACCTTTGTAGTAGGAGTTTTTTCCAGAGTTCAAAGGACCTGTGGGTGTTTTGTGGAAGGAATTCTCAGAAATTGTGTGAAAAATTCCAGTGTGTGTGTGAGAGTTGATGATGGATTTCAGAAGTTCCTAGCGGGTCCATAGCTCTCATCAGATTGTGAAATGGATCTGAGACACCCCTCCCCCCAAAAAAGAATGATGTCTTACAGAATTCTAGAATAAAGAATAAATATTTTGGAGAGAGGATTTCATTACATTTGTGCAACTTCTCCTCACTTAAGACTGACAGTCAACCATAAGGGCACTTAAGATAAACTAACAGGATGGTGTATGTGGATAAGAGAGGCAAGAGGGTTTTCTCTTTCCCAAGACCTCATCCCCAGCTTTTTTCTCTCAAATCATAGCCTTCCTGGACATTTCAGTTTCCCACTAGACATGCTGAGCACATACTGCCCAGCCTGTTTGTTGAGATGGACCTTTTTAGAAGGCCCATCTCTTCCCCATGGGGTCTCATTGTGGGCATGCACGAGCTCAGCTCTGGGGTGATTGGGCAAGGGGCTCTCTTATCGGCACTCACAATAGGTGCTGGTCCATAGATTCATGGTGAGAAGCAAATATGCCCCGTTCAAGATGGAAAAATCAAGAAAATCATCTCCAGCCTTCAGGATGCACCCAGCAGTGTGATGTTCATGGAGAATATAGTTGGGACATTCGCAATAAACCTCATCTTCATTGAGTCTGTGGTTAGAAAGGAGGACCATTTAGTCATCATGTATATTTTAAAATAGCACCTCAACATGTCTCAAGTCCATTCTTTCTCTCCAAACCCCTGCTATCGACTCAGATCAGGGACCTCCCTCTCTTTCTTCATGGATGCTCCTTCTTAGCTGTAGATAGACCCATCCAAACAGAAGATTGTCCCCTCTTTCAGATGTTTAAACACCTTGAATGATCCTTTTAGTGGGTTGAGTAATGGCCCCAGGAGGTACATCTATATCCTAACTCCAGAACCTGTGAATATGATTTTATTTGGAACAAAGGTTTTTGCAGATATAATTAGGTCAAGGCTCTCAAGGTGATGAAGTCATCCTGGATTACCAGGGTGAGTTGAATCCAGCAGCAAGTGTCCTTATAAGAGAGAGGGAGGTAGAGAGATATTGGGGACCCACGGGAAAGACAACCATGTGAAGATGGAAGCAAAGACGGGTAATGTAGCCACAAGCCAAGGAACACCTGGGGCCACTAGGAGCTGGAAGAATCAAGGAAGGGGTCTCCCATAGAGCCCCCAGAGAGAGATGGCTCTGCCAACACCTTGATTTTGGACTTCTCACTTCCCAGAACTATGACGAACAACATTTCTGTTGTTTCAAGTCACCAAGTTTGTGTTCATTTGCTATAACAGTCCTAGGAAGCTAATTAAGGTGTGTTTTGACTTACAGAATAACCAAGCCCCTAATTTGAGGCAGAGCTTTAAAGCATGGATGTTCTGTCTTTGTGTATCTATCTTGGTTTTCTTGCTGTACAAAGAAGAAGCAGCATAGTACCCAGGAAGAGACCAGATTATGCTCCCTCATTAAATCTGTAATCCAGCAGAGGCTGGATAAAGAAAAAACACCTTCTTTACAGATGGGGATACTGAATCTCAGAAAATGCAAGTGACTTATCTGCATGAGTCTTATTTTCCAAATAAATTAATCTTAAAATTTCCCTCCTTGTGCTCTTTCCAGTTTATCTTTTGTGCTATCAAACTGTCAAGTATAAACCATGCATTATACACCTCCCATTTATAGAACTGGACTAAATTCACTGGAAAAACCCTCCCACATTTACATTTGTGTGCTCAGGTGTAAAAGCCAAAACAAACAAGCCCACACCAGGGAGACACATTGTTGGAAGGTCAGCTCCAGTAACCTGGCACAAAAATTTCAGAGTGTGAGATTTCTGCCCCAGCCCATATGGAGCTCCAAAAACAGGGCAGCTGCTGTGATATTACAGAGAGCTGATATTACAGCTGCTGTGATATTACAGATATTACAGAGGGGGAATGCAACACTTAGTGGATGTTTTGGTAAGTATATAGGTGGTTTTGAATGTGACTCAGTCATCACCCAGAAGGTTCAAGAACTGCAGTTGTAGTGAAGGCTGAAGTTTAAACAGAATGCACACATTCAGACGTGTGTGTTCTGATGCACATCTTTACTTTCTGGCATACCCAAATGCTAATGCCTCAGAAGATACGTTTTACTGCAGGGCATCAAATTCAGTTCAAAAAAGCACTTACTTGTAAAAGAAAGTCAGATTGGTCTCAGAATATTTGCTTGCATTCCATGTAACATGCATGGTTTCAAAATTAAAGTCGATGAGCTGAAGCTGCATCTCTTCTCCTGGGTATAAAAGGAGACAATGAGGATACATTTTGAGGTGACACTGAACAGTTTGGAATTTGTAAAATGTGTCAGCATTCCTGTCTTAAGAATGATATGGAGCTTTGAGGGGAAAAATTAAACTGTGATTTCCACAAACAAGCCAGTCATAAATTACTTCAGCAGGAGCCATGTGATACATAAAGTTTGGTCAGAAATCTCACTTTGCCCTGAGATAGAAGTGGACAGCAAGATAAGGGTTGTCTTTCTGCTTGTGTCTGCACTGGGTAATGGCTCTCCATTAGCACAACAAACAGACAGCACTGACATTCCAGTGATGTAGTACTCTGAGAGCAAATAAACAGGCATTACACACTGCCCTACCACCCCATCAGCCGACATCACCAACTTACTGAGACCACCATACTTGACCTTTTAAGATAAAGCTCAAGGACAAATTGGTCCTTCAATCTGTGCTTTAAAGTTTAGACTAGTGAGTAGGTTTGCTTTTTTCAGCAGTCTGGGTTAGTGATTTGGAAACTAACTAATGTGTGTGTTCTAGGATTAAGCAAATATGTAAGTATATTATGGATAATTGGAGCCAGGTTTTTCACAGTCAGAGAAGAAAGTTACAAATATGGAAGGATGGAAAGCTAGAAAGTACCCTGATGTGTTGGATTGGAAGTGAGAGTGCTGTGATGGGGGGGGTGGGGAAGAAAGAGAGAGAGGTGATGGATAGGTAGATAGATAATGGATGGATAGAGAGACAGATAGATAGAATGAAACATAAGTGAAAGAATGAAGAAATAAATAAATGGGTGCAAAGGGAAAGTTTTTCCTTACAGGAGAGTTCCAATAATGAATTAGAAGGAATTACAGAATTAGAAAAATCAGCATATCACAACTACCCTAAAAATAATTGTTTGAGGCAGGCATCATCAATGGGTGCTAAAATTGGTGGGAAACAGGATGTTTATATGGTCCAAAGTATCTTCCTACAATGTCACTGTTCATTACAAAAGGAAAAGGAGTAACTATAGTGTGAAGAAATCTGGTAAATGCCATCTTAATTGAGTGACCAAAGTTAATGTTGCTAGAATTGGGACAAATAAATACTCAAGTACCTCCTGAGAAAATGCACTCAGAAGGGCACAGCATCCCTTCTGTGATATTCTAGCTAAAATACTCTTGCCTAAAATTCATAACCTGCATCTAATCATGCGGAGAAACCAGACGACCCCAAATCAAGAGACATTGTTCTAAATAACTAGCCTATACTCTTCAAAATTGAGAAAGTCATGAAAAACAAAGAAAGACTGGGTAATTTTTCCAGATTGAAGCTAGGTTGAATTTAGCACCAGATTTTTCTTTCTTTTGCTATGCACATTGGTGAAACAACTGGTAAAATCAGGGTAAAGTCTGTGGATTAGACAATAATATTTTGCAGCATTAATTTCCTGATTTTGATCACTGCACTGTCATTATATAAGAGAATGTGCTTTCTAAAGGGGCATCATGTCTGCAACTTGTTCTCAAACATTTCAGAAAAAAATATATGAAAGGAGAAAACATAAAACACATGTGAGAATTTATTCTGAATAAACAGATGGAATTGTGCACAAAGATTTCTGTTGAACATATTCATCAACATGTCATTCATAATGAAAAAAATTTTTTAAATCACACACTATGGAAATGTACAACATGTGGAATTAATTAAGGACCACCCATATTATTTGGAAACTTGGACCATTAAAACTCATGTTGATGGAGTATATTTAATGATATTTTTAAAGTCCTGGTTACTGATACATATTTAAAATTTATAAAACAGCTTGTGCATTGATGCACTAGCTCTTTGTCCTCCAGTAAGGAACGCACAGGAAGGGTATTTATTAACACACACAGAGGGTTTATCTCCAGACCTTAGAAAGTGTCCTGGAGTACAGAGGGTAAGTGCCCAGACTTGAGAGTCAGGTAGCCTGGGTTCATGCTACACCAGTGTTTCTCCAAAAACCTCTGACCAATATTCTCTTTCCCTTTCTGATCACCTAGACCAATGACTATTTACACCTGACACTTTGGCATAGCTGCAATCAATTGGAACACCAGTGAGACCTCTTTTTACTCTTCTCAACAAGTTTCTTGCATTCATTGTGTTTTCCCACACTAGTTGACCGCTCTGAGTCACCCATTGTGCTTAGACTTGTGCTGAGTACATAGAAAAATGTTCAGAAAATACAAGCTTAATTGGGATGAAAATAAAAAGCAAGTAGAAATTACTCTCTCTGTACAGGATCTCTTTAGGTGATTCTGGGTCTATCCCAGCTTCTGAAACCAGAGAATAAAATTAGATGATGGACATAAACATTCTTTGAGTTCTTAAGAAGGAAGTCCCTATATATTCCCTAGGTGTACGGAATACTTTTGTTTTATATTGACAACCATTAACTCTGTAACTGGCAACAAAATGAACAATATTGAATTTGAGCCAAGACTTTCTAAATTTGAAGCAGAGATATCAGGGAGGGTATCTGGGCATGTGGAAATCCTCCAACTTTGGAAGAGGAACTGGTGTCTGCTCCTTATCCTGAATGCCTTCCAAGCTCTGTATGGCAAGGGAGGTTTACAGCTCAGTCCTCAGATCTCTGGACCTCCATGGAAAATGTCTGATTGATAGAATCCCACACCCCCGTTTTCCAGAAGAAAAGCAGAAGTGTTCTGTGGTTCAATGGCTCCCCCTCAGGATGAGTCAGAGTCAAGGAATGGAAGCAACCTCACTCTGGTGCTGGAGCTCGTGCCTGACCTTTAGAAAGACAAGGAAGTGGCTTGTCCACCTATTGCTTCTTTGCTGAGTGCCCATAACTGCCCTTAGTGGACTCAGCCTCTCCTGCCAGCTCACTAGTGACCATAAGGTCCAGCCTCGATGAGGGCTGTGATTGAGGTCCTCAGGCTCACCACAAGGATATGGTCAACACTTCTCTGAGATGGGATACGGGAGGGAAAGGATGCAGACTTTCCCACCGATTCCATAAAATGTTTTCAGTCAGCACAATTTTGATCTTGCAATGGAGTCATCTCACAACTGGACCTGAAAGCAGGTCCAAGAGTAGCGAGCCCTTTGTAAGGGTTTAAGTGCTGTTTGGAAAACAGAAAGGGAGCAGATACTAGCCCATTTGTCCTCACCCCTGACCTATGCTTCAGAAATGCCCCTGCCTCCTCTTCACATTTCCAGGTACCTCCCACCCTCCTGGGCCATCATCTGTCAGTCGTTAACATTTATGGGGCCACCACTTCCACCAAAAGCTGCCATTTTTCTAGTGGGTTTTCACAGCCCTCACCTCTGAGATCAGGTCCTCAGCAAGATTCTAAGCTCTTTGACAGAAAGGAATTCATGTTTTCTTGGAACTGTGTTTTACCTACAATTGTCACTCCAGAAAATATTTGTTGGTTTTATTGGATATTATGAACTTATTTTGACATTTTAAGAGGCAGAAGAATAAATGGCAAACAGTACCAGAAAACCTATAATCTAGTGGAGCCCTGGTGAAGAAAGCTGCCAAGACCAAGAGAGAAGTTACAGAGACAGAGAGGAAAGAGAGAGAGAAAGACAGAGTGGGAGGTCTTTGTGCTTTTGATTCCAACCTTGAATCCATAGAACATTTACATTCAAAATATCACTGTCACCAAAACCCGAAACCCACCCCAAGGCCCAGCAAATGCTGCCAGCCACATTTCTAAAATCAAAAAGACAAGCAACTGAACTGCTTGCATTTTTATTTATTTTATTTAAAAACTATGATACCACTCAAAATAATTTTATGTACTCTAAACTTGGGACTGTGTTAAGAAATGGTTGAAATGCATTTCACTGCCTGATTTGGTTTCAGATCTTAGATTGCCAAGTTGTTCTAGTCTGACGATATCTGGGAAAAAGGTTAAAAATCACCTCTTTGAGAACATCTTCTTGATCAAAAGGGGGAGGCAAAATGAAATGAAATAAAGCTTCAGTGGCTGAGAGATTTCAAATGGAGTTGAGAGGTCACTCTGGTGGACATTCTTACACACTATATAGATAACCCTTTTTAGGTTTTAATGTATTGGAATAGCTAGAAGTACATACCTGAAACTACCAAAGTCCAACCCAGTAGCCTTGACTCTTGAAGACAATTGTATAACAATGCAGCTTATAAGAGGTGACAGTGTGATTGTGAAAGACTTGTGGATCACACTCCCTTTATCCAGGGTCTGGATGGATGAGTAGAAAAATGGGAACAAAAACTAAATGAAAACTAGGGTGGGATGGGGGGGATGAATTGGGTGTTCTTTTTAATTTTTATGTTTTATTCTTATTCTGATCTTTCTGGTGTAAGGAAAATGTTCAAAAATAGATTTTGGTAATGAATGCACAACTATATGATGGTACTGTGAACAGCTGATTGTACACTGTGGATGACTGTATGGTATGTGAATATATCACAATAAAACTGAATTAAAAAAAACACATCTCTTTGAATAAACATGGATCTGTGGATTCAGTATATCCATTTAATGGAATATTACTCAACCATAAAAAGAAATGAAATTTTGATCCATGCTTCAATGTGGATAGACCTCTAAACCATTATGTTCAGAGAAATAAGCCAGTCACAAAAGACCATGTACCTTATGATTCCATTTATATGAAATGTCCAGAATAAGTAAATGCACAGAAACAGAAAGCAGATTAGTAATTTCCAGGGGCAAGAGTGGGTGGTTCATAGAAGGATAGGGGAGTGACAGTTGAAGGGTTCAGGATTGCTTTGCGAAATGATGAAAATGTTCTAAAACTGACTGTTGGGTGGTTGCATGTATCTGTGAATATATTAAAAACCATTGAATTGTATACTTTAAATGGTGAATTGCATGGTGTGTGAATTCTATGTCAATAAAGCTGCTGCAAAAATCACCTCCTGTCATACCATTTTTGCTGAGCTTTGGCCTCCAGGTACTTCCCATCTCTTCTGATAATGACAGCCTTTCCTATCACTGATAAGGAGGTAACTAATGAAACAGGTCTGTGGAAACAAAGGCTGGTATCAGCGACATCTGTTCCCCAAGCAGATCAGACCCATGTGAAACTCCTGGTACTTTTGTAAAGCTGCCTTTTGATTCCATAACCCTCCCCCCCTTCCTTTTCTTTTTTTCTCAGAAAAACACAAGAGTGGCAGGAAATCTGGAGATGAACAGATTTGCACGCTGTGGGTCTCAGATATATAGATATATCATTCAAATGCAAGAATTTCCTTTTGATACTAGAGCCTGACTCTCCATTAAAAAACACAGAGCAGGTGATGAATCACAATTACTTGCTGTAATGAGCTAGGGTATGAAAAGGAGCTTGCACCCCATTACTTAGATATTGGTCAGAACCAGTGGATATCTGGTCGACCTCAGAGGGCATGACTTACGTAACTCCACTTAAAACCCTAATAGAACATTTACTTGGCAAGAAATGATTGAAGTGACCTTTGCAATGATAAAAGATAACAAGCACCCATAGCATTAATCAGAGATAAAAATCTTAAAATGAAATGAGCCATTGGGTCTGTCCCAGAAGTAGGGGCAGAGAACTTGTGGAAGCAGAAATGTGCAGATCTCCAAATAAGAGGCAGGGTCCCTGATGAAACGAAAAGACAGAATGTCAGCATGGGCAGGGGTGTTGAGGGGGGCCCAGCAGCCCCTACCCCGAGTCCTCACTCTACACCCCCAGCCCCATCCTTCTCTAAAACCTTGCCATTGGCTGGACAGGGACAAGACAGGGGTTGGGGAGTGACTGCTTAGTGCATGTGCTCTCCTTTTGGAGTGATGAAAATGTTCTGTTACCTAGATAGAGGTGGTGTTTCTACAGTATTGTGAATGTACTTAATGCCACTGAACTGCTTGCTTAAAAATGGTTAAATGGTAAATGTTATGTATATTTTACGACATCATGTTGATATCCCACTGTTACCTCAAGCACATGTTGCCATCTCTTCCCATTTCCATTTAAATCATATGTGCAGATGTTTCCCATCTCCCAGACCAAACAGGAACCTTTCCCCCAGGAACAGTTTTCAGGGCCACCATGAATTATCCATTTATCTGTCTCCACCATTGTTCAGCTCGTGTCCTGCTCTAATCCAAGTCTCAATTCTGCTCCATTTGGAGTTCATCTGCAGACATCTCTCCATATTTGGTGATGAAGAAGTACTCCAGAATGGAGGAGTGTTAAAAAACATGTAATCTATGCACATACCTTACTTGAGTTTCCCACTTTATCTGTCGTCTTCTCCTCAATCTATGTCCTGGTCCCCCAACCTCTACGTTCTATCATAATGGGAGCAGCTGAAGTCTGTAGAGCATGGAGCGTGTGCTGGGGATGAGCTGTGCTTCTGCAGGCATCTCTGCTCTATCCCTGCAACAGCTGATGGAGACAGGTGCTACCACCTGCTCATTTCAGGTGTGGGAGCTGGGCTTACAGAGACCTAGTCACCTTTGACAGAGCTGATGGACAGATGCTCTGCTCTTCCCTGAGGAACAAGGCTGTCCTGACATTCTCCTCTCTGGAAATGTTCTCCATCACAGCCCACACCCATACACACTTTGGCTTCTGTGCTTGGATATGAGGTTCCCCCCTCCTGATGCCCCCAACTTCTACACACACCCAACTCCTCATCTCCATCTCTCCCTCCCTTTCTGCACACCCTACATTGCAAAGCACAATTTCAGGCACACAAAGTCACTGGTCAATGAAAACCAATGTGCTGATGGACTGATGGATCAAAGAAGCCACTGGTGTGGGATGGGGGGAGCAGACTTTCCCACCAACATCTCTTTAGCCTTTAATGGACCTGTGCAGCCAGCTCACTCACACTTATACACGCTCTCCCTCTCACTTTCCCCCATTCTTGCTTTGACACCATCCCACGCTGTTGACTCACATTGGGTGATGGCACATCATTACTCTCCATCAGAAAGGCAAAACTTCCTCTGATGGAAACACCATCTGAAAGCCAAATTGCCCCGCTATTTCTAGAAGAGATCTATTCAGCGGTGCGAGCTCCAGTGGGGTTCCATAGGTACCCAGGAGCACTGATGGGATCCTTACTCTCCCCCATGTTTTGGGGTGACTACCCCAGCAGCTGGGTCCTGGTGAGTTTACGATGAAGAACCAGGGCAAGGGCAGATGTTTCCTAAGGCCTCAGTCTTCCCATGCACCATCAGCTAGTTCAGAACAGCTTTTATACCTCTAATGACATTGAGTAAAAAGCAATGTGTTGAAAGAAAAGAAAAACAAATCACAGTAGGCTTCATCAAAAAAGAACCTTTCTTGTTTTCTAAGAAGTTTCTAGGAGAGCATTGAGGGGGCTTGATTGTAGCAGGAAACCTGACTGGGATGTGCATGGACAGCTTTTAGATCCACTTCTGCCTATGAATCTGTCTAAACTGCACCTTCCCAACAACTTCCTACTCAGGGTATGGGCTAAGAGAAAAAGGAGGTCTTAAGAAAAGGCTTGAAATCCTTTGCCATGGTGCATTGGAGCTGCCTTCTGCTGGTGATAGACAGCAGATGTGATTCAGCAAAGGTGTCAACATGGTAACCCATCGATCAGGCCACGTGAGCTCGAGTCCAGTGGAGAGTCCATTTCCAGCTTCCCTAGTGGACTTGCTGCATCATTCAATTTACAATCACAAGACTATGAGCAAAGGGGGTTTCTAGGGAGCCTTGCAAATCCAGGTGAGCAGGAGGCTGGCACAGAATGAGAGGGAAAGCACCCCATCCTGGTTGATGCATGGAAGCTAAATGGGCACTAAGAGTCGTTCATATCTGCCAAGCATGTGACTGTTTGGCCCTCTGTCTTGACCTTGTTCCACATTCTCTCCTGTGTTGGACCGTTCCAGCTATTTGTGCTTTGAACAGGGTGACAAGCTTAGGCACAAGGCTTGGCCACGTTCATCTGGGAAAACGCAACAAACAAGACAACAAAGATGGCAAGATGAGACTCTCGCCATTCTCAGAAGGTGTGGGCAAGCACGTTCCCCTCCGCAGATGTGCGCAAAGGTGTGGGATTTCTGTCCCAACTCCCTGGAGCCCCTTGGTGATGCTGATTATTTCTGAAAGATGACACCCTTGTCTTCCTTGGAGGTATCCTAATTATGCAACTTCACCACAGGAAGATAAATACTGATTTAAGAAAGCAAAAGATTCACCCTCTTGGGAGATAGAAAATGAAGATTAGGAAACTGTTTAAACCACCCCACACGGTTGACGCAGCAGCCAGCACCTCTTTCTTTATTTTCCATCCTAGCATAATCCTGGATTCAAGGAAGAAGGGGAGGTTTGCAATGGGTTTAGCTTATATGAATTCATTTATACAGATGCAGAAATCTTTACACACCTGTTGTAACTTTATGAATAAAATAGTACGGTTGAAAAACCACCCAAAAAAGGTGGATGAGGAGGGGGTATGAAAATAAGAAAACATTTTGCACACTTGTGTGGCCACATCTCCAAAAGTCCACTTACCTGTCCTTCCTACATCCTCTGACACCATCACGTCTCCGAGCAGAAGGAGGGCAGCCGCTGCCCAAGGGTGGAAGTAGCTCGTCATGCTTGGAGAGGAGCAGCAGTGAGCAGACAGCCAGTGGACTTGGAGGACTTTGGCTTTATGACTAATGTACAAGGTCACCACATTTTAAACGGGTGGAAAGGGAACTAGAAAAATGACTACAGGAAACAAAGAGTCATGATTCATTTTTAAAAATAACACTTGTAAAAAAAAATGCTAAGCAGGATTGCTATTTCCACAAGCTCTGAGTAGCTTCACTGGAAAGCTGATCAGGAATTCAGTGCAGGAATCTCCTCTCTCCAGATAAAGATTCAGAACACACTCAATGTCTGCACAAATAATCTCACTGAGATATGTCTCCCAGCCTTCTCAGGGATGGATATGGCCATCCACCCCAGTTAGCAGTGGAGGGGATCGTGGCTAATTTGGCTCATTATTAAGAAGTGGGGCAGACATTTGAACCCTTGCATGTTTGAACCCTAAGTCGGCTCTCACACTCTTTGTTGGCCTCCTGCTCAGCCCCAGCTGCCGCACTTGGGGTGTTCATGGAACACAACAAATATGGCACGATCACGTCCTGTTCATCTGGTACCCCAATGTCGGAACTAAGCAGGTACAACACCTGAAAACTTCTCAGCTCATCTGTGATTCCTTGCTGGCAATTCAAACAGCACAGGGTCAGGCTACCCATTCTCCCTGGGAATTCAGCCCTGGAGGTATCTTGAGCTGGCTCCATCCTAGAAGCAAGCAGAAGCAAGGATTATATCTGGAAGGGATGTGGTTTGGGGACTCTAAGTATTCAAACAGAGAATTTCTGGGGCGATAGTAGTGAGAGTGTAGGATGTACTCGGTTTGAGAGCTGGCAGCCAAAATTGGAACACAAGTAGCCAGTTTATACCATCACTTCTGCCTACAAATTTGCCTACGTGAGTTGGTGTCAATGACTCTTACTAAAAATAACAAAAACAATGGCCTGTATTTATAAAAATATCTCATAGCTGCAAAGCACTTTTCACACATATTCAAAAATCTGAGAGCGATGTGAAAGAGGCAAAGTGAAAATGAGTATCTCTGTTTACGGTTCAAAACCGAGGCTCCAAGGAGCTAAGAGGGAGGTGATTTGCTCCAAATTGCTCGTTCAGTGCAGGCTCAGCCTCACTCATCTCCACAGCCTGCAACTCCTCACACCAAGAACATCCTCCCAACACCCTGGGAGGTCTGAGGGCTGCTGTAAAAATTCCCGCAAATTGAGTGACTTAGAACAACACAAAATTATTTTCTTACCATTCAGGAGGCAAGAAGTCTAAAACTTGTCTCACTGGGGGCTAAAATCAAATTGTGAACAAAGCTGGGTCCTTCTGGAGCCTCCAGGGGAAAATCCATTTCCTGGCATTTTCCAGCTTCCAGAGATGACTGCATTCCTTGGCTCATGGCCCTCCTTATTAAAAGCTCATCCCCTCAACCTCTGCTTCTGTCGTCCCATCTCCTTCTCTGACTCTTGCCCTCCTGTCTGCCTCTTCCAGGGATGCTACTATTATATTGGGCCACCCAAATCACCCAGGATAATCTCTCCAGCTCAAAATCCTTACCTTAACCCCACCTGCCAAGTCCCTTTGGCCAGGTAAGTATCCAGGGATTAGGATTTGGAGGGCATTATTTTGCCAGTCACAGAGGCCAATCTTGGAGAACAGAACCCAGCCCCAGGTGGAAGCAATGATGTCACACACCTTTACCTGGCTGTGGTGCATGCTGGGAACTCCCAACCAGGAAGTGGAGAGACCCAAGATGGCCAGGGTGGTTTCTAGGGACCCAGATGGAAAACACTGGCTTGGGGAACGGCAGTCACCTCTTTAATGTCTCCACAGCTTTTCTGATGTTTCTATGGAACGTATCACCTATCCCAGGCTACCTCCACAGCACAGTGCCCAGTGTCCAGGGCTCAGATGCTGAGAATCCTGGAGAAGTGCCAACATCCAAGCAGGAAAGCACTCTGACCAGGGGACAGAGCTGCCTCACTGTCCAGCCTGAATGCTATAGACTCAGGCCACTGCTGGTCAACGTTCAGGCTGCTGCCAAGACATGTCCCATGGACAGTCAACTCACCTGGACATTTAAAGATGCCCTTGAGCTAGAAACAGCAGGTTCCTTCCCCCCAGTGTATCTGTCGCCCATAAGTTTTGGAAACTCTATCAATAAGCTAGAACTTCTCAGTCCCCATAGTTTGGTCACCTCAACCAAGGTGTGGAGGATCTCACAGTTTCTATGAATTTAGAAATCACCATGTTTGCTGCAATTTCAAAGGTTAGATGATGAGGGCAGCCAGAACATCATGTGTCATGGGAACACCCTGGAGATCAGATGGTGAGAAGGTAGGATGTGTCTCACCAAACAGCTCAGCCCTAGACACTGTATGCCTTTTGTGGCAACAGGTGCAGAAAGGGGGGTTCATTCAACATTCATTCCAGGTTCAGCTGTTGGGTGTCTGCTTGCTATGACCCAGACTCCAAAATGCTTCTATTAAATGGTGCCTCACTCAAAAGAGCATGAGGACGGAGCACGATAATACATATGAGCATTGAGCACCCAATGAATGCTCTCTATTGTTAGTGGGTGATAAAACTATATTTGCTGCTGTCCAGAAAAGGTAACTCTATAGAGATTAAAGGCGATTAGCCAACAGACAGACCCCTGCCCTCCGGGAGCTTCCATTCTGTGGGAGGAGTAGAACGTGAGCAAATATGTGTTTAATGGGTCAGGCAGTGGGGAGTGAGTGAGGAGAGGAGGGGAAGGCTTGGGGAGGCTTGCTCTCCTCCATGTGGGGTCAGGGAAGGCTTCTCTTATCAGAGAATAAGGGAAGGGGTCCTCCTTGCTTAGCTCTGGCCTCTTGTCCAGCTCACATAGGGTAAGTTCTCCACCTCAGCACTACGGACATATCAGATTGGGAAATCCTTCACAGTGGGGCTGTCCTGTGCATTGTAAGGTGTTGAGCAGCATCCCTAAATTCTGCCCTCTCAATGCCAGGAGCACCCCCTCTCCCCAGCTGTGACAACCAAAAATGCCTCCAGACATTGCCAGTGTCCTCTGGGGGCAGAATCATCCCTAATTGCAGACCACTGACATAGATAGATACATGGATAGAAACATAGCTTGCTAGGCAGAGATGGATTGATAGCTAAATTATAGAGATAGATATATGATAGATAGATGCATAGATGATAGTTGATTGATAGATGGTGAATAGATAGAGATAGACAGATAGATGGATAGATGATAGTTGATAGAAGATGGATAGATAGATGATAGATACATACATACATACATAGATGATGGATAGATAGATGGATAAGTAGATAGATGATGAATAGCTAGATGGATGATGGATACATAGATGGATAGATAGATGATGGATAGATGGATGGATAGATAGATGGATAGAAGATAGTTGATAGAAGATGGATAGATAGATGATAGATGAATAGATAGATAGATAGATAGATAGATAGATAGATAGATGGATAGATAGATGAATAGATAGATGGATGATGGATTCATAGATGAATAGATGATGGATAGATAGATGGATAGATAGATAGATAGATAAGGAGTAGACAGAGGTTGTCTTGCTAAGACCCAGGATTTCTCAACCTTGGCACTACTGACATTAGGGCTGGATGATTCTTTCCCTTAGGAACCATCCTGTGCATTGTAGGATGTTGAGCAGCATCCCTGGGTTCCACGTACTAGATGCCAAGAGCATGTCCATCCCAGCTTTGACGATCAAAATATCTGCAGACATCACCAAGTATGCCCTGGAGAGCAGAATCACACCCCTTCCCCACTGAGAACCACTGCCCTAGAGAAACTAGAGCTTCTAGCTCATCTTCAGCAGAGGTTCTGCCTTCCTGAAACTGTCACGTCAGGTGTTTTACATATAAAAAGGGGAGATGCAGGCAGATGGCACAGACACAAATTGCCCAAGAGACTATTAGCCCAGAGAAGACAGTCAGGCCTCACTTAGACTCCTCCATGTGTAACACAGGACTTGTAATTTGATGACAATTATGAAAACAGTAACATGTGTGTTTCCTAAAAATGGGTTATCACAGCTACTTGGGTCAATTAAATGAAAAAAAGAGTATTTGATCTCGGGAGTCCAAAGATGTGCAACAAGGTCTTTGAAAAACTCCATGTTCTCTTGAACTTCCTCATAAACTATTAAATAAAGTATCCCCCACATTAAATTCCTCCTTACACTGAAATAACAACTCAAAGTAATAGAACTGAAAAGGGGGGTACAGTGGAAAGAAAATGTTCCCTGGAGTTCAGCTGACGTAGATGAACTGCTGCTTGAGTTCTTAAGCTACCTACGTTCTCTGACCCTTCCCTTTATGTGGGGGTAAGATCGGGAGGACTAAGGATTATGAGTGGGTTGGCCAGGCACTTCCTTCCCTTCTGAACTCCTCAATGGAAACTAATTCGGAAGAGCATGCTGATCAGTCATGGAGATGACACATAACCCATCTGTTCTACTTCCCTTTCTTCTTCATCTTCATTCAAAACCCTCAACCCAATATTGTATTATTCATATTTCACAATACCAGACATGTACAATGAATTAACAACAACAAAAAAAGTACAGGGGTGTAAAATATTTGTTTGAATGTAGCTAGAAATGTAAGCACTTCTCTAAGAATACTTTTCTTATGTCTTTCATGCATCACTTTTTACTTATCCTTTGCTGTGCAACAAGCTGTCCCAATGAACTGCAGATCACCATCTTCTCTCATGATTCTGAAAGTTGAATGGACTCAGTTGGGAGTTTCTTCTGCCCAGTGGAGTCTTAGTTGACTAGGAAAGTTCTAGATGGTCCACTCATATGTCAGTCACTTCCACCACATTCTCGTGGTCATAGCAAGTCAAAAAACCAGCCCAGACTCAAGGGGAAATGGACTTCTCCCTCTTCATGGGAATTCCTGCTGAGAAGTTGGTGCTGTCTCTAATCTTCTTCAATAAGTTAAGGTTTTGTGTGATTTCCAAATAAAAAACTCAATTCATATGTTAATCTGTAGATGAGGCATCCTAATTGCAACGACGATGCCCCTGGTAATTTAGTCTTCCCCAGCCTTCAAAGATCAAGCTCCTTGCATATTAAATTTTGTCAAATGTATGCTGTACCATGAACTCTTATCTTTACTCTGGTCAGCTCTATTTCAAAATCTGCCAAACACAGTGGATGTAATCACAAAAACTGGTATCTGCAGCTCAGCACCATGAGCGTTGTGGTTTGCTATCAGACTCATCTCTGAGCAAAGACCTGTCAAAGCTCACGCCCACTGTGGGAATCATTACATAAGAGAAATATTTCCCTGCCTCAGCAGAGAGAGGACAGCATGTCAAGAGACATACAGTACAGCAGCATTGTAATGTCACAGAACAGTGTGGAAAGTCATTCATCATGTCATCTGTTTTGGTAGGGATTTGTTTCTGAGACTGGAAGCTGCACACAGTCTGATCCAGAATCTTCCAGGCTGGAGGGAGAGTTGCTTTCAGGGGGTGTGTGAATGCCCTGCCTTGGGAGCATAGAGGCTCATCAGCTTGAGGTGTTGTTACAGCCCTACATGTACCTATCCACCCCTCTCTCTGAGGACTGGTCAGCACAGACCATTGGCTCAGGGCATGGACCGAGTACCCTGCTGACACAACAGGCAAAAGAAAACACAATGCCTCCTTGCCTGCATGGTGTAGAAGTACCCATACTTACCAGGAGGGGATATAATTGGTGCCCAATGTCCTGGATATAAATGGGAGGACTGGGACAAACAGAACACAGTTTCTTAACAAAATGCAATACAATCACATCTGTGATGTGAGAAAGTCTTGTGAGTGAAATTACAACTTAAAAACTGGCAATGGAGACCACAAATGAAAAAATAAAAGGTGTAATTATAATTGACATATAGGGATCTATCCATCTGGGTCTGTACCTCCCTTGAGCCTGATGTCTGTCTACTTACTGTCTGACACACAGTGAGTGAATGTTTTTAAAATTTGACCAAATTAATACATGGATGGATGGATGGATGGATGGATGGATGGATGGATGAATTGATGGATGGATGATTAGGTGGATGGATGGATTTGTGAGTGGGTGGGTGGGTGTGTAGATGGATGAGCAGATGGATGAATGGATGAATGGATGGATGATTCAGTATGTAGATAGATGGATTGGTGAGTGGGTGGAAGGATGTATGGATGTATGGATGTATGTATGTATGTATGGATGGATGGATGGATAAATGGATCAGTCAATCAATGATTAGGTGGGTGGATTTGTGAGTGAGTAGGTAGGTTGGTTGATGGATGGACAGATGAATGGATGGATGAGTGAGTAGGTAGATGGATGGATTGGTGAGTGGATGGATAGATAGTCAGATGCATAGAAGTATTGGAGAATCAACCAGTCTTGGTTTTTCAGGATCCCTGAGTATTCTCCAGAACAGCAGGATGTCTATAGACAGAACAGTCAAGCACACTTCTGAATGTCAGCAATGGATAGGAATTCCATTTGCCATCTTCCATGCCCTCCTACCTCTCCTCTGACCACACAGAAAATCCATCTCCATGTGACCCTCCTGCAGACAACTGAAAATGGCAACCACAGCTCTCCTTTCTAGGTTAAAAAAGTCTCATTCCTTCATGAGCTTCCAGACCCTTCAGCATTCCAATCTCCCTCTGGTCAAAATCTCTCAAGTTCAAGGTGGTGAACCACACTTCAGACTCTTCATTCTCATGGCAAAACAGTAATAAAAGAAAAGGAATAAATCCATGAGAGTAAGGAGGACAGGAGAGGCAGGTATCAGTGTAGGACAGATTTCTACAGATTTATGGACAGAGGAAAGAGGCTTGAAACTTAAGGCAGTAGACAACTCCAAGCAGAAGAAGATACAGTTTGGACCGAGGAGTTTTCAGCAAAGACTCTTCCTGGAGAAGCCTACACAGGGTATGAGAAGGAGACAAGTCTAAGGAGAGAATGAAACAAGCATGAATTGAAATTCAGTTTCTGAGAGTGCCATTGCCAGAGGCTGGCAACCTCTCATGTGGAAAGAGAAGGTCCTTGACTACCTCCCCCTACTGTAAGCAGTCAGCAAGACTTGCCCAAGGCACAGGCTTCCAGCAAGTCCATCCATTCAGAAGACAGTCTCAGCAAAGGGAAACAAAATACCCACCTAGCAGTAGACAAATCCATGCCAGGTGCATAGAATCACAAACCCAGATCTTCTGCCTGAAATATGATTTATTGGGGAGCACATCTAGTCAGTAACAGCACCAGAAAAATAAGAGGTATGCTGAGATTTAAAAAAAGATCAAAAGCCTCCCCAAGTGCTGAAACAAAGGAGAATTTCTTCTGGGGCATCTATCCTCTGTTGAAGAATCCATAGATAAAATTTAAAGTTGTTATTTCAAAACAGACCTGCATGAACACAATACTTAGAATTCTGGGCTAGCCATGAGAAGAAAGGGTGAGAAACATTAACCTCTGAGGAGGGCACTTGGTGTAGAAGGATGTCCGGCAAGGTCCAGGACCTTTCCTTTAGGATTCTCTCTAGACTTATGCCCTAAGCCTTGCTTAGGATTAGGAGCAATCTTTCAGATAGGTTTGCCCAGGACTAAGGGTTCCCACAGGATCTTTCAGTGCTAAAACCAGGAGAAGTTGGCCACCTTACTTCCAGGAATGGAAACTTTTGACAGTAGGGCTTTATGGAACTTCATATCCCTCACTGTAGACACTCAAAGTTTCATAGGCTGGGATCATGGTGACCTTATTAGTCTTAAACCCTGTCAGTCATAGACTCAAAGACCACACAGGAGCTGGGCCATATGCAAAAAATTTGGAGTCAGTGAAGATGAGGGCAATGATTGGGTCCCAAGCCTGGCCCATGGAGTCCTTGGGGACACTCACCATGGCACCAACCTTATTCTACATGGACTGACCAGTATTAATGATGTTGTTCTGTGGCCAGCACCTAATGCCCTAGGCACCGGTGATCTTGCCCTCCACCTTTAGAAGAACTTCTGTATTAATCCCAAAAGAGTGGATCATTTATGAGAAGGATATATAAGGATAGACTATAGAGTTCTGATGACCTCAATCTCCTCTTGGTTCTTGAGAAAATATTTGAATACCTTCTCAGGTTTTGGCACCATGAAAAAAGATAATTTTGCCCATAAAAAGGAATGGAGTCCTGATATATGCTACAACATGAATGAACCTCAAAAACACTACGCTGAGTGAAAGAAGCCAGACACGAAAGGCCACATACTGTCCAATTCCATTTCTAAGAAATGTCCAAAATAGGCAAATCTGTAGAGACAAAAAGTGGATTAGTGGTTGCCAGGGGCTTGAGGGAGGGGGAAATGGGGAGTGACAGATGATGAATATGGAGCTTCCTTTGGGGATGATGAAAATGTTGTAGAACAAGATCTTGGTGATGGTTGCACAATGTTGTGAATGTACTTAATGACACTGAATTGTTTGTTCCAAAATGGCTAATTTTATGTTATGTGAATTTCACCTCAACAGTAATAATAATAAAATAGATAACTTTGTACTGAAGTATGATACTCACAGAAAAGTGCACGTGCCCCCAAGTGAACACCTGTAGGAACTTTGACAGATGGAGAACACTCTGCAACCAGCACTGTCATCAAGATATACAGCAGTGCCAGCTCCCCAGAAGCCCCCTCAAAGCCCTCTCCCTTGTGCCCCCCACCCCAGCTGCTACAACTGCATAACTGTGTTCCACAGATCTAGAGCCTCATATAAATGGACTGACTTTGTGGGTGACCTTTCAGCTGCCTTCTCCCATTCAACATGGTGTGTGTGAAGTTCAGCCATCGTAAACATCCTGAACAAGATCAACTATGACATGGGGTTATAATCAATCTTTCTGAATGCTGTGTGTGGAGACCCTTTTAAATGCCAAGTCTTGCTGCTCCTCCCATCTGAGAATATTTGTACTTCTAAGTATTTGGACTATAATGAAGGCTTATTGCTTGTGAGGGTTCTTGGATCTCATTAAACAAGGCCAGGCTCTCTCCCCAACTTCATTCCACAACCCAGTAGGTCCACAGCCCACGGTTTCAGAAATGAGTGGCCAAACAATCTACTGGGGTCCTCTTCAGTACCCCTTAAATCCATGTTTTTCCCAGAAGTTCAGACAAAATGGTGAAGTTCTCAACGACCATCATTAAAAATAATAATAATAGAACAATTAGGTAAATGTTGTTCCTTCTTCTCTCTGTTCATACACTCCCATTCTCTTGCGTTACAATCTGCTACTGTCCTTGGAAATGTGTATAGAGTGACTCAAAAGAGGAACACCTATGAGTGATATTTAGACATTAGGGTCACAACACACTGAGTTCATAAAAGACAATAGAATGGGTGTGAAGAAGCCAAGCAGCAGTGCCTTCACTGGAGAAGCGCCAACACACACATCCTCAGAGTCAGCAAAGTCCCAGGAGATCTTACCTGAGTCTCTCAGACATTCCATTCAGTGGGACTGTTGGATCCTGGACAGAAAGACCTTTGGCCAATGAATATAATGTCTAAAATCTGCACCAGATACTCAGACGGAACCTCTGTTGAACCAGACAAGCAAGAAGGCAGAAACACCAACAGCACCCTGTCTAGACATCAGACGATTTGGGATTCCAGTCTGAGGACCCCAAAGCTGGACCACACCTGGGCTTGAGCCAACACCCAGGTCAGAAGCTCCCAGCTCTGAAACCACCTGGCATTCCATTCCCTCACTCACAAACCCACTTGGACCCATGACCGAGCCCTGCACCCTTAGCCTGTAAGGATGTGTGTTTCTAGTGAGACAGATTAATGTAAGAGAGTTACAAGATAAGGAGTAAGCAGATTTGCCAATGAAAGGAAATAGAAATTTGACCCAGAAAAATCTAATAATTTACAGTCCAACCTGTGGGCAAGTGTGGTAAGGGGCTGCCTATTTTCTATGTAGGTGGTTGGCTCTGGGGTCAGCATTTAAAAAGAAAGTCAAGTGAAAAGTGTGTTCCTGGATCCTAATTTTCCCTGCTGGGAGCTTCCCCACCATACTCAAGAAACTTTTAAGGACACTTTGATCTCCTCCGTCCTTCCTACCAGCTGTACACCTAAAAAATAATCTATCTAAATGGGATTTGATCCACTCCAACTGAAACCATGGGCATACCAAACCAGTTTGGGAAGGGGAAGATATCCTCTGTTCCTATAACCTTTTCTTCTGAGCTTGTTTAACTGCAGGTCATACAACCTGAGCATTCACAGAAAACACAAAATCTTGTCCTTTAGATGAACTTTGAGACACAAGGAACAAAGGTCACCTCCCTTGGAACCAAGCTTACAAGGACAGGGAGATGTCAGAAGCAAATCAAATGTAAGAGGTCCTTCAATAAGGAAGATCCAGCCTAAAATCCAGTCTACACTTCATATGGACAG
The DNA here is from genome assembly GCF_015220235.1 of Choloepus didactylus. Taxonomy (NCBI): domain Eukaryota; kingdom Metazoa; phylum Chordata; class Mammalia; order Pilosa; family Megalonychidae; genus Choloepus; species Choloepus didactylus. The sequence continues at coordinate 356,433 of NW_023637621.1, read as the reverse complement.
CTCCAGAACCAACCAATTGGACTATGCCAAGTCAGACCTCCCCACTTCTGTCCCCACCTCTCACCTCCCATTCTCATACAATCTCCCTTAACTCTCAGATCACGGAGTCACATTTGAGCTTCATCTCCTGTCTCCTTACCAGTCAACCTTGCAATAAAACTCTTTTCTCAAAATCCCGATATTGTACTATTGACCTCTGTGCATGTTGGGCAGTGAGTCCTTGCTCTGTAATATACCCACTCTCTCTCCCAAGGTAAGCACTTTCAGAATTATGTCTTGGATTGGGAAATAAAACATTTATTCCCATATCGGGGAGCAGAACAAGAGTTCTCAACCTAGACACTGTTGGCATTTGGGGCTAGATGATTCTTTGTTTTGGGGTTCATCTGGGTATTGTAGGATGCTGAGCAGCATCCCTGGCCTCCACCCACCATATACCAGCAACATCCCAGTTGTGACAACCAAAAATGCCTCCAGATGTTGTTAAAAGTGCCCAAACAGGCTCAGTATAGTTGGGAGTGAAAGTAAGAGGGAAAATGTCTCCTTGGGACACCTGTATCCACATTCAGCCATTGCCCCTGGAATCAAAAACTGGGATTTCCTGACTTGTCACAAAATTCACAACTCATCAGTCAAGAGCATCCTCAGGAGACCTCCTGAGAGGGGAGATTTTATTGGGTGGGGGGAGCTCAGGCTCTCAATTTCTTTGCCAAAATTGACTTTGTAAGATTCTCTCCTAAAAATTATCAGTAATTTATTTGATGTGCTCAAACCAGAACTTTTCTTGCAATTGCTTTAACTTTCAACACTTAAAATCCCTTTTTAATTTCCACTTAATGCCATGTTGGTCTGTCTGCTTGGTTTACTTCTGAAAAGTTACAAATGGATGGGATTTCTGTAAATCAAATCCATCTTTCCTTTGATTTCCAATTAAAAAGTTTGAAATTAATTTTCCAAAGGCAAAAAGAAAAATGCAGCTCTCAAGACATGATTAAAAATTTACTTTCAAAGGATTCAGCTGCTTGATATGAAGTAATTCATGGGAAATATGGGATGAGATGCACTGTAGTCCTTAGATTGTCAAAAAGAACTTAAACTCTGCCTAACATGTGAGAAACTGATTTTTGGAACAATACCAATAGGAGAAAATTAAAACACTCCAAATTTTTGTCTTGCCCTTTAAAAAAAGAGGCATCCTGAGAGATTTGTCTTCCTTTTGATATTCGAGGGAAGAAATACTGTGTGAAGGGGCTTTGCAAACTGAAGTCCCTACTGAGACCCTTACGATGCCACCCAGTGATGTTCTCAGATTACTTCATGGCCGAGAGCTCCTGGTAATGCCTGTGGCCACAGATAACATCTTTCCAAGACCCTTCCTCATCCAATCCATTGTTCCACTCCATCCATACCCATCTCTTTGCCAGCTTAAATGTGGTGAGTTTCAACATCCCTGCATCTCCTCACAATGCTCACAGCCTAGCACCTTCTTCATGTCACCTACACCCACTGCCCACCATCCCCATCACCCTTACCTGCCTGGTCAAACGCAAGCCCCCTTCAGGGACCAGCCACAAGGCCACATCCTTAGAGAACCCTCAGCACCATGGACAGAGAGCGCCACGCTTGACCCCTCTGTGACCACTATCACGGGGAACTCTGCTTAGCATTTATTTGCTTCTGTCATGGGTTATGTGCTCTGTGCCTCTCCAGTTCTCATCCACGTCTGCGCTGGCATGTTGGACACCTCACGTCAGAGGGAAACCACTTCCATAAACCACATCAATGGCCGGTGGATAGAGACACTTGGCAATGCTGAGTAGCTGCTTCTCTTTTCAGTACTACCATGGTGACTGGTTAGCATGACTAAATGTCATTAGCGATCCCCTCAGTTTGTGGTGTTTTTTGTGGCAAGAATTCAGAAATAAGCCATTTAGACTTTTGGGGAGCCCATGGGCAAGAGGAGGGCAGGGCACAGCCATAACAACACAACATGTTTTGTTTTGTTTTTCCCTCTGCAATTCAAAGATGGGCAGTTTTGTTTCAAAATGGATGTTGTCAAGAGTGACAATGTTGGATTTTACCTGAGCCCTGTTATCCTGGAAAACAGTGAAGGTTAAGAAATCCCCCACCCTTTGGGTTCTTGAAAATAGCTTACTGCAAAAAACTCCCTTCCCCATGGGACTTAGGTAAGGTCCCCTTGTTTACTTGGGACAAGGCCAGATGAGGACACTCCATGCTCCCATAGTTTGACCCACCAATAATTAGCTGAGTTGTTTGTCTCTGCTGATCCATTAGAACAGAATGCTTGTTAGCCAAACTTTGGTTAAGCGTCTCTGCATTCCCACACCTCTGAACTTTGGACACCCTCAGTGTGAGCTAGCAAATAGCCCTCTCCAGAAGTCAGCTGTCCTTGGGGTAACTCATTCTCTGATGACTGTTGGATCAACCACCTCTGCCCTTTCATTATGATCATGCTACTTCCCCACACTCAGTTCTTTTTAGCCTTGGTTACTCAGCCTTCCTTGAAAAGGAGAACCCTTTTGCCTAACCCTTGCAATGTCTGCAAGCCTTAGGGTCAGAGTGTTCTCCTGTTGCAATAGCCCCTTCCCCCTTACAATAATCCTTCTGAATGAAGTCCATCCTTACCAAGTCCAGAGTTGTCTTTCATTTGGCAAAAGAAAATCATCCAGGCAAATTTACATGCTCCCAAATGACTTACACACCCCCAATGACTATTCACAGCCCCACATTTGTTTTGAGGGGGTGGGATATGGCTCGGCACAGACTATGAAGAGAGAGGGATTGAGGAAGATTGAAGGAGCTTCTGCAGGTGATGAGGGGGCTCAACCCATAGCCCCAGACCTCCATCTGCTACTCTTACTTTCCTTTGCAGGGAGTTTCCACCACCCACAGAGAGTCTACCTGTGGCTGCCTCCTCCCTCATCCCTCCCCATCTCTTCACACACTACTTTTGCTTTTGTTTAAAAAAAGAGCCAAGAAGAAGACACTGTTTTATGAACCCATGTCACTGGCACTTTGATCTCCAGAAGCCAACTTTTAAGGGAGGCTTTCTTTGATGAAGTACATTGAAACTTGTGAGGTCATCAGCACAGTATTCTCCAGTATGTCCTTTTGTTACTGGGTACTGTGGGGGAGATAGTCTGACCTGAAAGCCAGTAGTTCCTCACAAGTACCTCTGCTTTGTGATGGAAAGCAAGGGTTCCTGAGGTGAAGGAGCTAATTGTAACATGACAGTGTTATGGTCCAGCATTGTGTTAAGATCCTTAGATGCAGTATCTTACTTAATCCTCTTAAAACAGAGTATCCCTGTTTTATGAATCTGGGGATGAAGATTGAAAGAAGTCAGATGCTCAAAGAAAAGCAAGGACCAAGAACCTACTTAGCGGGTTGACCCCAGTCTGCTCAACCTCAAAAACGAGGCTGTTGGCTGCCATTTTGCACCTCTCCCTGAAACAGCTTTTGGAGCTCTCTCCAGGATCCTACATGTGCTTCTGTTCAAAGGCTTCTCTGATTGAATTTACTTTAATTTAGACAAGGAGAGCTCCACATTGGAGCTGAAAGCAGGGCACTCATCAGATGCTCAAATGAGCTTCTGAAAAGCTGTTTCAGTCACACTTACGGGTGACCTTTCCCGTGTTCCCAACTAAAAAGGGAATTTGTTTCTCTGAAGATCAGAAGAATGATTGCTCTTAATTCACTGAAAAAAAAATCTCCCTTTGGGGACACACCTCACTTTGACAAAATTACATAGTTAAAGAGAGTCATTATTTTATAATAATCTACTCTCTAAAAACAACAGTTGTATAGACAGAAATTAGTTTATGTCTGTTTTAGGTCTCTGTTGAATGGCTAAAGGGACAACCTGGATGAATTAATTGAATGAAATCCATTGAAAAGGAAGTCACCAGCTTCAGTGAATCCTCTTGTATCAATCGGGAAGCTTTCGGCTGCAAGTAAGAGAAGATCTGGCTCAAAGTAAGGGAGAGATGAGGACATATAGTCTCATGTGACAGCCCATGGACCAAGTTCATTTGGCAATGTTACCATTTCCAGAATGGATGGCCTGATGCTTCCATCTCTCTGCCCACCATCCTCAGCAGAGAAGCTTCAATCTGTAGTGTGGCCCCTCATGGTCTCAACCAGCACCCCCAGCTTTGGGCAACCTGTTCTAGCACAAGCAGCTCCAAGACATGGAGGGAAATTTATCAATGTATTTTTTTTCCAGAGAGGAAGAAAACCTTTCCCACTAGGCCATCTGCAGTCTGCTTTCACTTCAGGTTCTTTCAGCCAAGATTCTGAAACAGTTCTGGGCTCTGATGCAAGGGGGGAGGGAAAAGTACCTGGAAATTTCTGCTTCTGGATTAGGAGGTGGCTGTGCCTGAGGGGAGGCCCAATGGTGAGGCCAGCTGCTGAGATGGCCACTGATCACTGTGTCAGATGCTCAGGCTCTCCACCCTTCAACAGCCTTTAAAGACCACGTTCCTCATCCTTGAAGGGATGGCTAACTCTTAGAATTGAAGAATTGCTACCTCTGAATTCAATCAGTGGTCATAGACTAAAGAACTAACAGACAGAAGAATCTACAGATGCAATTATTAGCATCGAAGCAGTAATTTGACAAAGGCACAATGATTGGAATACCCAAATGTTGAAATACATAATAAAGGCACACCCTTACAATGTCCAACACTGGGGGGACCTTCCATGTGAGGGGAGTTGGCTTTGGGGTGCGGTAGTTCCCACCAACGACTTCCATATCTTCCAGTAGCAAAACTCTGGCAATGAAACTTTGATATAATGGAGTTTAACTCACATACCATTAGCAAACTCACCCTGGGAAAGGGTTCTTAAATAAGGACAAGAAGCAGCAAGGAAGGTAAGTCCAAACCTTTTGCTTCTGCATGTTAGTCTCTCTGAGGCACCATGACCACTTAGCATGCTGACCACAGGACCCCAAAGGTTAAGACTCCTGTGGTGGTTGGAAGTGATGTACCCCAGAAAAACATGTTCTTAAACATAATCCATTCCTGTGGGTGAGAAGCCAATGTGTGTAGGATCTTTTGTTGAGGTTACTTCAGTTAGGGTGTTCTCCACCCTAATCAGGAAGGGTCTAATCCTATTACTGGAGTCCTTAATAAGAGAATTAAATTCAGACAGAGAGAAAACCACAGGAAGCAAGAAGCTGAAATTCAACAGAACCTGGAAAAGAAGAGAGAGGCCAAGAGAGGCCGCCATGTGCATTGCCATGTGACAGAGGAGCCTGGAACTGAGGATCACAGGCAGCCAGCTCCAGAACCCAAGTCTTCAGGAAGAAAGCGTCACCTTTTTAAAGCCTTGATTTGAACTGGTCTCCAGCCTCAAAGCTGTGGGCTGATAAATTCCCATCGTTTAAGCCTGTCCATTGCATGGTATTTGCTTGAGCAGCCAAAGGAAAGTAACATACCTCCTGAAACTGGTGGACCCTGGGGATGTTCAAGGACCCAGTAGACACAGTGTAAGTTCTGGCAGCTGGGTGTCAAAGGGCCATTCTGGAGTACTCAGCCAAATCTACCCTCATGGGAGCTGAGAACAGCCCAAGATCCCCCATAGACAGACAGCAGCTGTCTTAGTTTCCCAGCTGCTATCACAAATATGACAAAATGGGTTGAATTTAAACAACAGAAATTTATTGGCTCTCAGTTTTGAGGCTAGGAGAAGTCCAAAATAGGATGTCATCAAGGTGATGCTTTCTACCAGAAGACTTTGGCATTCTGGGTCTGGCTGCTGGTGATCCTTGGGTCATTTTCTTTTACGTCACATGGCAACACACATGGCGGCATCTTCTCCTTTCTCCTCCAAGTTCTGTTGACTTCCAGCTTCTGCTTCTCCATGTGGTTTTGTCTACTTGAAGTCTCCAGAATAAGATTAAGACACAAACTCATTCCATAGGGCCACACCTTAACTGATGTAGCCTCATCAAATGTCCTACTTACAATGGGTTCACACACACAGGAATGGATTAAGATGAAGAACATGTTTTTCTGGGGTATGTAATTCAACCTTCAACACCAGCATCAGGAAACTTTGGGTTTCTTTCTGGGACTCCATCATGGAGGCTCCTACTGAGACCCCAACCATCAGTCACTTGGACATAGGGATTCATGACCCTACAGAACTTCTAAAGTGGTCACCTGGCTCATACCCTTGGCTCGTGCCCTTTGCTCACCAACTCACACATTGCAGGCTGGGGTGACACTCCTTGGATGTTTGAGAGCAAGGTACAAGAGTTCATCTCCACAAAAATGGACAGATATTGGTCACAGTGAGAGGCTACAGCTCAGCTCAGCACAGAGTCCTCAACCTCTTCCCCCATCTCCTGGCCAAGAAGCAGGAATGGAGAGCAGAGGAAGGAAGAAAACTGCAAAGTGAGGTATGGGCTGCTTTACAATGAAGGGTTTGCTCCTTTCGTCTTCTAGCTTCTTGGGAATGAAGAGCCTGTTTTTCTTCATTGGGGTGGTGTTTCTTAATCAAAGCAAGCACAGGACAATATCCTAATATGCATGTTACCCTGAAGACATGACTTATATGTGATCTGAAGTCCTTTAATACCCCTTGTATGAAAGCTGCTCTAGTAATAAAAGATTCAGCTGTTACCCTCCATCTTAGGTTCCTGAAGCTTCTGTAACAAATTAACCCATGTGGTAGCATACATCAGAACATTTTTCCTTTTTATGGCTGTATAATATTCCATTGTACAAATGTACCACATTCTGTTTATCCATTCATTTGTTGCCTATACATGCATTTACACATTGAAAACCAGACTTGGTATCTATCTGCCATAGGAAAATAGAAATCATATTCCTTGTTTTCCATCTTTGTTGGTTGTTACCCCACAAAGTTGATGCTTGAACATCATACTGGTTTCCCTAGCACACGTTGTTGTCCCTACAACAAGAAGTTTAAAGTGGCTATGATGGCACACTTTTTTGCATTTTTGCCTGATATCATTTTTTCTTACAATAAAAACTTTTCTGATTAAGAAAAATTAGGGGGGAGAAGATGGGTGGAATCCCTGAGCAGGGCTTTACCCCTCTGGCACCTTCAGAAGAACTGGGTGGGGCCCTTGCCAGCCCTAGATTGGGTGGGATTCGAGCCCAGAAGTCAGCCTGCTTCTTGGTGCACCTCTGGGATTTCTGGGATTGGAGAGGCAGCCAAGAGGAATTTTCTCTAGGCTTGGCAGCTCTTTAGGGGACAACCGCACACCCTGGGGAGCAGTATGGGGTTGGATCTGCCTATCGAGGTGAGAAGAACATGATGGGAGACTGGCAATTGGGGTGTCTTCCTGCCCAAGAGATTGACCATCTGGAAGCCCGTCGGATGAGCTGGGAGCTGTTCCTGTTATGGGGGAATGTTGCCTGCCCCCACTCAAGCTCATTCATTTATTATTTAATGGGTCAGACTCCTGGGAGGAAACGTTTCCCAAACCCCAGTTGTATCACATGACTTCCTCTTACTCCTGGTAAATGTTCTCTGCAGACTGGATGACCCTACACAGAGAGCTTCAGCTCTATCTTCACGTCACATGGAGTCTTCTCCACCTGTGGGTTCAACGTCCTCCCAACCTAACTGCTCCTCATTGCCTGGACAGTGGCTGATGTAACAAATTACCAGAAACCTGGTGGCTTAAAACAGCAGAAATTTAGTCTCTCTGTTCTGGAGAACAGAGGTCCGAAATCAAAATACCAGCAGGGTTGGTTCCTGCTGGGCAGTGAGGGAGAATCTGTTCCCTGACTCTTTCCAATCTTCAGGTAACTTGGATACATCTTTGATGACCCTATTTACAAATAAAATCCCACTGATACATACTGGGAATTAGGACTTGAACAGGTTTTGATTGGACAAGAATTTTGAGGGGGAGACAACTCAACCCAGAACATGACTCAAAGACACTAAAGCAGCAGGAGTGAATTTACCAAGAAACCAAAGATCTCAGCTTCCAGCATCCTTCACTTTCACATTTCTGAGCCATGCAGAGGGCACCGGTAGTATCTTCTTGTGGTCATGGATTTTGTGAACTTTGCAAAAGAAGACCCTTAAACCACAGTTAGCCACTGTCTCTTTGTGTTGTGTGGCTGCAGAGTGGTCAGAGACCTTCTGGAGTCCACCTAAGGTGATGGTGACTGAGGATGTGCTGTGTGGTCTCTGTGGGTTCGTATGGTTTTGCCGCACACCCATGATCAGCTCAGCAACTACTAGTCCTCCTACAGCAGGGCATGGCTTCTAGGAACATCTCTACCACACTGTCCTGACCCTTCAGAGCTGTCACAGAAAGGCAAAAGGTCAGAGGTGGTAAGTATCGTATGAACCTGTCCTAAGACAGGTGGCTCTGGATGCACCTGTATAGAAGAGGCTGAAGCAAGTTTACAGAAATGAATAACAGAAGGACAGGGAATGGAGCGAGCAGCAAGCCTATAGAAAATATAAGAGAAGCATGGCAAGCAGCCAATGAAATTTTGTGTCATTTTCCTGGATTCTGCAATATCTATGGTATTTTCCTGTTTTGAAAATTTTGTAACTTTTCATGCTTTCTTTTCTCATTCCAAATAAATATTCACTTTCATACTTAATTTTGAATAATTTTCTGAAACTTACCTTCTTCCCCAAATTGCATTTAAATTTTAGGTTCTACAGAACTTGGATCTGTGCCTGCAGGTAATAGTTTTGTCTACTAAAATGTATGAAAGTTTAAGTACTTTTTCTCACAAAATCATAACCCACCTTTGCTGTGACTTTGATCATTATATGGGTTTTTTGTTTTTTTTTCTTTCTGAGAGATTTTTCTCTTCTGTATTTTCTCTTCAATGTTTCTCTCCCTCTAAGCACTTAGCATGGTCTTGGCAACCACAAAAATCTTCGCTTTCTCCCTGACCTCCATGCTTGCTTTATTGGCATTTTAAGTGTGGAGGGTAAAGGGGCTGTAAGTCTTTCTTCCAAAAGATGACGAGATGCATTTTGAAATACATTTTCGTTTTAATTTATATAAGGGATTGAAATTACAGCCCCAGATCCAGGAACTATAAAATAAGTGGTCGTTATGAGTCAGTCCCCTGACACTTAAATTCTTTACCTGGAAAATTGACATTATGCCCGGGAAATTGCTCTCTTGGGAGTCACCCTGTAGGTTGGCTTATTGAAACTGGCTTTATAACCTTCTGAACCACGAGTGCAGCGTAATCTTCCTGAAATCCCGAGGCAGCCCAGTGAACTTTTGCTACCCTTATTTGGAAAACGTGGGGGGGGGGTTCATATCAGAAGCCAGAAACTCAGCCGTCCCCTAATTTTGTCCTCATCCGGTTTGCAAGATGCAGTGGGGGTCTTTGTGCACTTTCAAACCACCCACCCGGAGGTCATTTAGAGCAGACAAGCAGAAGTCATTAAACGGGCTGGTTATTAACCAGAGCTAAGCACCTATGACAGCGACAAAAGCACACTCTTTTCTTGAACCTGGATTCAGTTTCTCCCTGAATCCTTTGCACAGACTCAGATTTGTGCCATCTTCCTAACTCAAAAGCCTTGCAATGAGGTGCCACATCTGGGAGTGAAAGGGGGAGAGGAGAGGTGACCTGTGCATTTCAAGACTGTGCTTGTAGATAAAGAACGTGAAGTGGGCAATCGAGGCAATTATTTCAATAAATCCTGCTTATGTTTGTGTTTTTTTTTTTCCTACCCAGAGTGTCTGGAACACTGAACTGATGACAACTGGCTTCAAGTATCTGAAGTATCTGGGTTTCCACCTCACTTCTGCATTTAACTTAAATAGAAAGAGTAAGAATAGGGAAAAACTAAGTTTTTGTATTACACATATCAGAAGAAACCCATGTCTGGCAGAGGGAGATATGGGTTTTCCTTTTTTGGAGGGTGTGGTCTATAGGGTGAGGTGGGGTCTGTGAGATGAGGTGGGGTCTGTGGGGTGAGTGTCATGTCTGTGAGGTGAGGGTAGAGTCTTGGTGAGGGTGGGTCTATAGGGTGAGGTGGGGTCTGTGGGGTGAAGATGGGTCTGGGGGGTAAGGATAGGGCTATGAAGTGAGGGTGGGGTGAGGGCAGGTTCTGTGTGGTGAGGATGGAGTTTTGGGGTGAGGGTGATGTCTTGAGATGAGAGTTGGATCTGTAGGGTGAGGATGGAGTCTGTAGGATGAGGATGGGGTCTGTGGGGTGAGGGTGGGGTCTGTGGGGTAAAGATGGGTCTGAGGGGTGAGGATAGGGCTGTGAAGAGACGATGGGGTGAGGGCAGGGTCTGTGTGGTGAGGATGGGGTTTTGAGGTGAGGGTGATGTCTTGAGATGGGGCTTGGGTCTGTGGGGTGAGGTTGGGGTCTGTGGGGCGAAGATGGGTCTGTGGGGTGAGGATAGGGCTATGAAGTGAGGGTGGGGTGAGGGCAGGGTCTGTGTGGTGAGGATGGGGTTTTGGGGTGAGGGTGATGTCTTGAGATGGGGGTTGGGTCTGTAGGGTGAGGATGCAGTCTGTGGGGTGAGGATGGGGTCTGTGTGGTGAGGTGGGGTCTATGGGGTGAGGTTGGGTCTATGAGGTGAGAATGGGGCCGTGAAGTGAGGGTGGGGTCTTTGGGTGGGTGTGCAGATTGGCAGAAACTTGGCAACTCTTGAGCAACCTCAGCAAAAACCCAATTTGGGCAGAGTGCAAGGACCAAAAACAAATTTTCTTCCTACACAATTCTCCTAGAGCTCTCTGGGACGTGAACAGCCTGAGCTACTCCTTCTGTACCAAGATTCGAAAGAAGAAGAAGAAGAAAAAACAAAAACAAAAAAAAAACCCCACTGATCCAAGCTGATTAATCAAAACTGCTGTTAAGCACAAAACGCTTTCTGGGTGTGGGAAAGTCCCCAAAGTGTGCCAGGTGACCTCAGAAAACGGTGGGTCAACCATGCTGGAGATAAAGACACGAGCACCCACAAACACCCCCATTCCAATTGTTTGGAGAAACTTTCAGGTCCCTGGGCAAGGGGCCTGGAGCCCACACACCCAAGCCTTCAACCACGGGGCGTCTCCAAGGCAGGGAGGACTTTCAGAACTCGGACAGCAGAGAAGCTCACTGCCATTCCCTACACTGGAATATACAGGGTCCCTGGAATGGAAGGGGATACAACTAAGGGCTGGACCCTTCTTCCCAGAAATCAGGAGTCTCTTAACATGGTGCATCTTCACGACCACTTCCTTCTGCCTGTGAAGATTTTTCAAGGCACATGAAGCAAAGCAAAGCTGTTTAGACATAAAGAAATTTTCCGTTGCGCCAACAATGGAGATAGCCCTGGGAGATAAGGATGTTGTTGTCTTCTGGATGATTAAAAAAAGCTGTTACTGAGCCAATTCTGCAGCCACCAGAAAAAAAAAAATGTATTCATATCTGCTTGTGTTCATTGCATGTGGCTCGAGTCACTCAGGAATCACTCAGATTAGGACAGAAAAGGTACAGGAAGTAGTGAGCGTTCCTCCTTGATGAATCCATGCCAGTCTTTCCTGGGCTCCAAATTTAGGCTGAAGTTTCCCTCATCAACTTCAACTTTAATGAGCACATCAGCTCCTTCCTGAAGTGCTCTGGCCGGATTTTGGAACGCACTAACCAGCAGGATCAATTTCTCTCCTGTGCATGAATCTCTTGGTATCCACTGGGATGGGCAATTCACCCATTGGAGGGAAAAGAATGGACACCCTTTTATTCCTGTAATGCTATCTTGGCCCCAGAGCAACTTGAAATTTCCTCTCTAAGTCTTAGAGCTCCCAAAATAAGCTCAAAGCATCCAAAGTAGCTAATTTCCATCCATGACATGGGATTGCTTCATTCAGATACCCAATTTGGAGCCTTAAGTAGCAGACTGTGAAAGTCCTTCTTTGCTGGTGGACGGGTCCTTGCGTCTTGAGACAGCCCATCACTGTAGGACAGGATGCTTTCCATAGCCATTTATGGCCCTGGTCACCTGCTAGCGATTTATCCGCAGAGTTGAGCTCACCGGGATCTGTTTTGCAGAGAGCACCTCCTGACCCCTAGTGTCCAAATCTTCCAAGCTTGGGGACTCAGCTTCCTCGGAGCCTGTGGTTTACCAGCTGTGAACACAGACAGGGCTTCCTAAGAACATAACCCTAAATCCTGCCTGGCCACAAGCCCTCGGAAAGCCTCATCCCTGCTCCGCCCAGCGCCCCCAAAACTGGGAAGTCAGCTCTCCTGCAAAGGCAGGGCGTCGCCAGCAGGTGGCAGCAGACACCCCAAAGAGAAACAGCTTGGCCTGACGCAAGGTTTGCTTTAAGATCCAGCTGATTTGGTAAATAAGAAGGTCAATGACATGAAGTTGATGAATTATCAGGTAACCCCTTACCAATAGGCAGCTGAGATTGAGACACATTAAGTGACTTGCCCAAAGTCTCTCGATAAGAACCGGGGTGGAGGGGGGGGGTGGGTGATGGTGGAAGGGGAATTGGCAAGAACCATAACTGACGTGAACATTTTGCTCTTTAAACGTCATTCTACTAATTTCTTTTAGAGAAAAATCAAATTATTCTATAAGCGATAGAAATATACAACTAAAACTAACACAGTACATGTGCTGAGAGCCAGAGCTGATGAAGTACATAATACCTTTGCCACCCTGAAAGGCTGTTATGATCAATGCAAATTGGGGATCGTCTATACTGCAGCTCTAGCTCTGCTACAAGCTCCACTAAACACCGTTTCTCAATGAGACTCCTGAGGGTGAGCTGCAGCTTGAAAATCTGCTTCGTGAAGCCAAGTGACTCTGAGATCACTCCATACATATCAGGGATGAAACCAACCCAAAGCCTAGCTACAAAAGCTAGTCCTGTACTTGAACACACTTCTGATTTTCTAACCAGCTATATCCAGACAGCAGAGCCTGAAGAGGATTTTTTTTTCCTGCAGAGCCTGAAGAGAATTTTTTTTCCTGCAGACTATTTAAAAATTGCTAGTTTACACTGAGTTGGAAAAAGCTGACGAGAATAACTAAACTGCTCTGTTAGGGATTCACATTGTACCTCACCTTTTGGGGTTTTTAATTGCTTTAACAATACTTTGCTTGCAATTCTCTTGACACTTATATTCTTTCATTCTTGTCTTGCACCCTCTGCTAATCACACATACCCCTCTGCCATCTTCCAGTTACATGACGGGCTTATCTCTCGGCAGATCTGTCACCCATCAGGCCCTGGAAGGGATCCCCGATTCTGTGGGTGGCTTGGTGTGCCGGGCACAGGAGATGGTAGCTGAACCCTTTCTCCTTTCTGTGCCTCTGTTCTCCCCTGTGAAATGGAGATAGTGGTGATGATGATGATGGTGATGAAAATCATCATTCCATAGGTGTTTCAAACACCAAAGGAGAAAATACATGCACAGCACCTCAAGCGTGGCCTGTCACCAAGATTTGCTGAATCAGGTGAAATGCAGATATCTACAAACCCACCTGTCCTTCCCAATATGAATGCCAGGAAGGTTCTGGAGTGCTGGTAGTGTCTCCAGCTTCCCCCCAATAAAATCTTAGGGATCTGGTATTTATGTGTCTCCACCTTCTTGAGTTTTTTTTTTTTTTTTTTCTTTTCAACTTTTAGTCCCTCTTGGAACAGAAAGTACACTCAATTATGAAACTCACTAAGCCCCCTGAAAAGTTAAGCTCTGGATACTCCGTGTTTGGGGGAACCCCTCTGTTGAACTGCTTCTGTGATCTAAGGGTCAAAGCAGTGGCAGAAACAGGGACACAGGGCCAGGGTTGGCTGATTTCTGGTGTTGAGCCATGGAGTCATCTCCAGGGAACTTCACTCTTTCACCCCTCACCTGTGTATACATGGAACTGGATTCTGCCATTGGCTTCTTGAATGTGGGCAGGGGTCATTATTAAAAATTGGCCAACAAGCAGAAGCCATATTCTTAGCCTCTGCATTGAATAGCTGTGGGTTGAAGGCATCAGGTGCATGAGAGAAACATTTCAAAAGATGTGATTAAATAAAGCCACAAGTTGTGGCTTGAATCGTGTGCTCTCCACGGCCCCCCAGACTAGTGCAGAAAGGGGTGTCTGGACAAACAACGGATTCTCTGCTCCATCAATGCCACAGTGGCTGGAGTGCACCCAACTCCCTCTGGCTCAGAAAATCCTTTCAAGAAGCATCCCTCCCAGGGACCTTGGTAGAGGTCCAGCAGAGAGAGGCTGAAGAGAGAAGGGGTACTGAGCAGAGAGAACCTGAAGGGCAGTGACAGGGGTGCTGAAATACTACAAGTTCAGGGAGCTCTGGCCCCTGGATGTGGCATACCTGGAGGGCAGGTGGGCAGGGTGGCAAAATCATCTGGGGCATGGGCCAGCCTGAGTACCTGTGGGGCAGGGGTTTCTGAGAGAACAGGAGCTGCACCTTACAAGTGATCCGCAATCTGTCCAGGGCTGGCCTGCTGAAAGCCACCAAAATCCTGGAGCAGGTGGATACAGATTTCTGTCTCTTCCCCAGCACCCAGTGGGAAGGGTGGAGCTGCCATCTACGGATCCTAAACTGAGAAGTTTTGGCTACTGAGAAGGCAGGTTGTGAAGGGGCCTCTCTTCTCCTGCTCTTCTGGACTTTATTTGCTGTGTAAGTGGCAAACAGCTTACTTGCCCTTCTGGACTCATACTGTGCAAATATTAGAGATCATTTGCTGAAATTTCCAATCATTGTGCCCTGAACTTTCATTCCCTGGCAACAGACTGCTCTACACCCTTTGAAACTCAAGTATGAAAGAAGCCTGCCTGAGTTGCAAACTGTCCCCCTTTGGAAACAATGTGCAGCAAAGTATCGTTTCTTCCTCTGCAGGAAATGGGCCAGCCTTGCAACATGTTCTCCTTTGCAACTTTTGTGAGACTGAAAGGAGTCCTAGGGATCCATTCACACACATGGGTGTTAAGAAACCCAGCTCGGTTTGCAGAGAACAGCTTACTGTCGGATGACATGGTCCTTCTGGACACCTAAGAGCAATCACCTAGAGAAGGAGGCCTGGCAGTGACACATTCCCCTGAAGTTTTGGGGCCAACTCTATAGTCAGGAAGTTGAGAAATTTTAACTAAGACTATTTGGAAATGTATCTTACAGTGTGCTACTATTTCTGGGAAAAGGGAGGTGCACATTTGTCAGGGTCACACCCTCCCCAAAAAGTTTCCAAGTAGCTGTCCCCCCACCTCTTGCTGCAAAAGGGGCCAGCCTCCCCTTTCCTTTCTTCTAAGACCAGAAGGGTAGTCTGATGATGATGGAGGAAAATTGAGTTCTGGAGAATGCAGTTGGCACTGGAGGAAAGGGCAAGCAATCAACCCCACCACAGATCCAGGACAAAGGTCTCGGCCTCGGTGCTATTGACACTTGGGACCTGATGCCTTTCTGGGGTGGGGGCCGCCCCGTACGTTGTAGGGCATTGAGCAGCATTCCTGGACTCCCCCAGCCAGGTGCAGGAGCACTGACCCCCCGACTCTGGTGGTGACGACCACAAACATCACCAGTGTCTCTGGGGGTGCAAAACCATCCCTGACTGAGAACAACCAGCTTAGGAAAAACACTTAAAAATGAGCAAGGCAAAGCTTTGTGGCTCAGAGCAGAGTGTCCCACCCTCGGCTCCTCTGACATTTGGGGCTGGATGATTCTCGGGTGTGGGCTGTCCTGGGCACCGTGAAGTGTTGAATGGCTTCTCTGGGCTCCCCCCAACTCGATGCCAGGAGCACCCCCCTCCCTTGGGTGACATCAAAAACGTTTCCAGACGTCAGGCTGATTGGAACATCACAGGGAGGCAACGGGCATTCCCTGGTGCAGCTCTGGTTTGAAATAACACAAAGGAGATTTTAATCCCACTGGAAGGTGGACTTAGAATAGGAAAGGATAAAGGAAAATCCTTTCTTACTACCTGGCTCTTAGTGCCAGGATCTCCACCTCCGTGCATAACTAAATGGGGTTCAGATGCAGAAAGGGAGGGCGTTTTTGTGAGCCGGGGCCCATAAAGAGCAAGGCAGGGAGCAGAACTCAGCAGAAGGCTTGGCCTAATTAAACCACAAGTGTCTGTTTATTTGGAAGGCACGAGCACAATCCCTTCGCCAGCCCTTCACCAGTCATCCCTCACCTGACCCACTTGGGCAGGGGGTTAAGAGACAGCCCAAAGTTCATGGAGCCTGGCACATGCAGAGAGAGCGCCAGTCACTGTGCTTTTACAGAGGAAGAAAGTGAGACTAAGGGACGTTGATGGAGCTGGCTTCAAGCCCAGATATGACTTCATATCTGGAACTCATCATCACTTCCTTATTTATTAATTACTGCCAAGACAGTAGCTAGGGTGAAAGGGAGGTCAGCTATTTCCATAAAGTCCACCCCAACATGGACATCTATCTCCACTAATATTTTATTAATTCTATTAATAGTGTAGTAACAATCATTATCTTATATATAATCATTAATATTTCATTAATATGATTAACAGGGGTGAAACCACATGAAGCATGAGCTACTGCAGCAAACACATAAGACATACTTTCATTTTTTTTAAAAAAATTAAATTCACACTAAAGTGTATTCGCATTTGTCAATCCTTATGGCAACCAACATTTAGTAAATGTCCCTGCAGGATTTTCTTTAATATCATTTTATTTTGTTTATTTATGATCCCCATCAGGATTTCTTTGAAAAATTACTATGTATTCTGGTTTCCTTTCAGCATGACACATGGAAAGACTTAAACCTTCTTTCATCAGGAAAAATAAAACAATTAAGAAGATAAGGTTTAGTTCTTTTCTATTTAAATTTTAAATATTTCAACCATGCAAGTGGTATAGAACATAATGCAATGTTCACACTTTAACCCCTACTCAGTTTACACAAATCCTGGTTTGCCCAATTCCATTCACTTTTTTTTTCCATTCACTCTTTCAGCACACAGTCACTCAGTATTGATTATGTGACAGCAGGTTCTAGGTGTTTGGAATACAGAGGCGAAACTCCCTGCCCTGGAGTGGACAGTCAGTTGATCAATAATCAAACTAAATTTCTAAAGAAAATTACATAGAAGACAAAGGTCACAAGCCCTGCAGGGAAGATGAGCTGGGACAGGACTTGCAGGCGGGGGCTGGGTTGGAAGTTTCATCTCGGTCCTTAGAGGGCAGGTATAGTTAAAAAGATGCACCTGGCCCTGTCTGTGAAGCTCCCGGTGTGCTTTTCACCATAGCCAAAACAGGGAAGCAGCCCAAGTGTCCATCAGCTTATGCACAGATACATTCCATGCAATGGACTATTGTTCCACCATAAGAAGTTCTGATACCTGCTACTATGCAGGTGAACCTTGAAACATGTGGTAAGAGAAAGAAGCCAGATGCAAAAGGACACATGTCGTATGATTCCACTTATACAAAACGTCCAGAATAAGAAAATCCATAGAGACAGAATACCGGTTAGTGGGTGCTGGGGAGTTAGGATGCAGGGAACAGAGAGGGAGTTTGGAGGGATGATAGGGTATGCCGATTAAATGTGATACATTTTTTTTGAGGTGACGGAATATTCTAAAATTGAGTTTGGTGAGGTTGCACAACTCTATGACTATACTACAAACTACTGAATATCCTAAAAACAATTTAAATGGGTGAATCAAATGGTGTACAAATTATCTGCTATTTAAAAAGAGAGAGGCTTCTCTTTGGAGAACACCAGCACTCACCCCCTTTAAGCATGAGCATGTACTTTCTCTATGCATTAAACTTTTTGGCTGTGAAAAAAAAGAGAGAGAGAGAGAGAGAGGGAAAGATAGAAAAGGAAAATCAGATGGAACAGTAGTATGCAATACTTTTAAGGAAATTTTCCATAAAAGGGACAGGAAAACAGAGATGTAGGGATAAGACTGCCTGGGGATTGGGGTTTGCAGCAGGTGTGGTGTTTATATGGCTTTGACTTGAGCTTGGGAATGAGGCTGCAGAGGAGAGCTCAGTGATGGGGTGGGACAGGCAGGAGAGGAGTTTTGAGGGGTGAGTGGCGTGGGGTCCTGGCACCCAAAAGGAAAGGCAGACTTTATCTGAAGCACATGGAGGTCGTCTCCATCAAAGGTGGGGAGGTGAAGCATGGCAGAAAATGCTGGTGCCAGGTGCAGGCCCTGAGTAAGGATGCACCCTGCTGCAGGTTTCTCTTTTCTCAGTGAGAAAGGAGGCAGGGACACCACCAGAGTGCCAGGGGCTCAGGTGTGAAGTCAAAGGTGGGAGGGAGGTCTGGGACAGTGGCTGCACTGGGAGGCAAAGTGAGGGTCAGGTAGCTCGGAGCACCCACCCAAGGGAGTCCCACACCTGGGCAGCTCTGAGTGCACACCTGAGGGAGACACACACCTGGGCAGCTCTGAGCACACACCTGAGGGATTTCCATGTTGTGGGCAACCCTGAGCAGCCACCTAAGGGAGTACCATGAAGTACATAAAATGTACAATTTAACCTCTTTAAATTGTACAGTTTAGTGATATTTAGGACATTCACAATGTTGTGCAACAATTACCACTGTCTAGTTCCAGAACATTTTCATCTCCCCAAAAGCAGAACCTGTACCCATTCTATATTGGAAAGGAAGAAGTAAAACTCTATTTTCAAATGTTATAATCTTGAATGTAAAAAAATCCTAAGAAATCCACACAAAAAATATGATTAGAGCTAATGAATGAGTTCAGCAAGATTGCAGACCCAAAATCAATACACAAAGCCAATTGTATTTTGGTTCACTAGCAATGAACAATCCAAAAATTGTCTTTATAATAACATCAAAAATAATAAGATACTTACAATGGATTTAGCAAAAGAGGCAAAAGACTTGTACACTGAAAACTGCAAAACATCACTGAAAGAAATTAAAGACAAATGCTAGTGAAAAGAAATTAAATAAAAAGATGTACTGCATGCATGGGTTGGAAGACTTAAAATTATTAATGTGGCAATACTCTCCAAATTGATTTATAGATTTAATGCAGTCCCTATCAAAATCACACTGCCTTTTTTGAAGAAATTGACAAGCTGATTCTAAAATTCATGTGGAAATGCAAGGGACCCAGAAAAAACTAAAAATAATCTTGAAAAAGAAGAACAAAGTTGGTTAACTCTTACTTCCCAATTTTGAAACTTCCTACAGGGTCACAGTATTCAAGATAAGTCATACTGGTTTAAGAATAGACATTTAACTCAATGGAATAGAATTAGGACTCCAGAAATAAACCCTTAACACTTATCACCAATTGAGTGTCAACAAGGAATCAGAATCAATAGGTAAAGAATAATTTTTTCAACAAATGATGTTGGGACAACTGAATATCCGCATTCAGAGTAATAAAGTTGGTCTCCATTCTTATTGCATGCAAAATTTAAATTCAAAATGAATCAAAGACCTACAGATAAAACTGTAAAACTTTTACAAGAAGTCATATGAATAAATCTTTAAGAGGTTGAATTAGGCAATTAAACTTGACACCAGAAGTACAGGCAAATAAAGATAAATTGGACTTCATCAAAATTAGAAACATTTATGATTCAAAGGACGCCATTAAGAAAGTGAAAAGACAATTCACAAAGCGAGAGAATGTATCTGCAAATCATATATCTGATAAGGGACTTGTAACCAGACTACATTAAAAAACACAACTCAACAATAAAAAGACAAATAATTTTTAAATGGTCATGGGACTTGAATAGATATTTCTCCAAAGAAGGCATACAATTGGTCAACAAACACATGAAAAGATGCTCAACGTTATTAGGCATCAGGGAAACGCAAATCAGAACCACAATGAGATGCCATTTCATACCCACTAGGATGGCTAGGGTTGAAAAGTGAAAAAGCAACAAGTGCTTTTGAGGATATGGAGAAATCACAGCTCTCATATTTTGCTGCTGGGGATGCAAAAATCTGCAGCCAAAAATGCTGCAGTGGGAGATGGGCAGTTCCTCAAAAAGTTAAACAAAGAATTACGCATGACCCAGCAATTCCACTTCTTAAGTACATAGCAAAGAGAAATGAAAACCTAAGTCCACACGAAAACTTGTACGTGGATATTCACAGCAGCATTATTCACAATTGCCAAAATGTGGAAACAACCAAATGTCCATCAGCAGATGAACAGATACTCACATTGTGGTGTATCCATGCATACAATGGCTATTAGTCAGCTATAAGAAGGAAGGAAGTCCTCATACTTGCTACAATGTATATATGAACCTTGAAGACACCATGCTGAGTGGAAGAAGGCAGTTACAAAAGGAAACATATTGTATGATCCCATTTATATGAAATATCCAGAATAGGCGAATCCGTAGAGACAGAAGTAGCTTCGTGGTTGCCGTGGGAGAGGAGTAAGAGGAGTGACTGCTAACGTGTGCAGGGCTTGTTTGGGGAGGGGGGGTAATGAAATGCTCCAAAAGTAAATTGTGGTGACAGGTGCACAACTCTGTGAATGTACCAAAAATCACTGAATTGTATACTTTAATGGGGTGAATTTTATGGCTTGTGAATTTTATTTCGATAAAGCTGTTTTATTTTTTTCTTTTTAAGTAAATGGGGTTAGTGACTGGAAGCAGATACAGACGGGCTTCTGGGGCACAAACGGTGTTCTCTTCTTGACTTGTTTTCTTGACACAGGTGTTTTCAATTAGCAAAACACATTAAGCTGTTTCTTTTTATTATCCCATACTTTTGTTTGTGCACTTTTCTATAGGTTTAGTATACTTCAATAAAAAATTTGGTAAAAATGTCATATATATATATCACACACACATATATATACATAGTAACATATCATTTGCTTGCAAATCTTAAGTTTTTATCTAAATTATGCCAAATGTATGCTCCCTTTTGCAACTGTTTTCACTGAAGAATATATTTTCCTATGTTTTGTTTTTAATTGACCACATGGATTTGTTCGTTCAGTTTAACAGCTTCTTAGTGTTCCATTGTCTGTTGATGCTAGGGTTAATTCAAACTTTCTCCTCTCCCCCACCCATGAATATTTTACTTGTTTCCATATTATTAACTGCTGTGAGTTCTTAAACATTCTCCTTGTGCTCGTGTGTGAGTCTTGAGAATAAATATCAACAAGTGGGTGCTAAATTGTAGCCTACTCAACGTTACTAAATTGCTTTTCAAATGGGATTTGACAATTTTTACTCCCACCAACAGAAAAGACTTTCTGCAGCCCCTCTCATTATCAGACCTGTTAATTAGTATCAATCTGGTAGATAGTTAAAAGCATTTCGTTGTTATTTGAATTTCTATTTCTTATTGAGGTTTGCACCTTTCTGTGTTTATTGACCATTTGGGGTTCCTCTTCTAGAATCTGCCTATTTGTAACTTTGTACAGTTTTCTTTTGTGTTCTTTGTCTTCCTCATATCGATTTACATTATATTTTAATTGTGACTCTTCTTTGTGACGTGTTATGCACGTATCTCCTCCACAATTTTCCTGATTGGGGTAGACCCTAAAACTCTCCAACCTGGTGTTCCTGCACACTCAGCACATGCAACAGATGCAAAGATGGGAGGAGGGAGCCGCAGAGAAAGACAAGCGGCAGGGAGAAAGCAGGATGCCCATCAGGCTCAGTTCAGGGTTGGCTGCCAGGGGAGACGATTGTTGCCACTCCAAAGGGCATAAACTATAAACCAAAGCCTCTGATCTCTGGGGGTCCCCGTGAATTATCCCTGAAGGACAGAGGGAGGTTCTGCCCCTGATGGAGAGAGAAGGGATCCCCCAGTTCCAGAGGCAGGCAGGGGGAAGTCCGTGTCCCGAGGAGGTCAGCAGGGCCAAGCAAAGAGGCCGGTAACTGCAGGGACAGACTCCACAAGCACAGCAGCTCTGATGGCCTGTGGGACCATCCCAGACTCCAGGGTCACTCAGTGGGAAGAGGCCAAACCCAGATTCCCAAGCTCTTTACACTAACACATCACATCCTCTAGGACAACTATAATCAAAGTCAGACAATAACAAAAGTTAAGCTTAGAGTTGCCCTATGACCCTGAAATTCCGCTCCTAGTGATATACCTGAGAGTGATTAAAACAGACATCCATGCAAATACAGGTATATGAATATTCATAGGAGCATTATTCACAGTTATTCCAAAAGAAGGAAACACCGTACCATCCATCAACCGATGAATGGATAAATGGATACACATGCAATGGAATATGACTGAGCCATGAAAAGGAACAAAGGACTATAAAAAGGAGCATGCTACAATGTGGATGAACCTCGAAAACACAATACTAAGTGAAAGAAGCCAGACACAAAAGGACACGCGTTCTAATATTCTACTTAAATGAAATATCCAGAATAGTTACATCCACAGAAACCAAAAGCAGACTGGTTTTTGCCAGGGGCTGGAGCAAGGGAAAGCTAATGAGCAATAGGTTCTTTCTGGGGTGATGAAAATGTTCTAAAATTGACTGTGTTGATGGTTACACAAACCTTGTGAATACACTGAAAAACATTGACTTGTACACTTTAAATTGGTGAATTGTGTAGAATATGAATTATGTCTCAATGAAACTGTTTAAAAATTTAAAAAAGGAAGCTCCAGTCTGCTCAGGCATACGTGAAGCAGGAGGCCCTGGGAAGATCTCACTTCCTTCTTGTCTAAGCCTGAGGATGGGGTGATTCTTCACCTATGTCCACACATATAGTCTGTGATGGGTGAGTCTAGATGTAGATCAGCAGAGTAAGTGAGTGAGGCAGGTCACTCACTGCCCAAAGGAACACAGCCTTGTGCCCACATGCAGAAGGCACTCTATAGATATTTGTGGGATAAACAAATCTACATCCAGAAAAAGAGGAAGTCTGCAATACACACAGGTCCCTAAGCCAGCTTGAGTGTGCAATTGCTACATTCAAAAAGCAGGATCTTTTCTTTGTTCCTTCTTCATGGCTGCTCTGAGCTGGGGGTGAAAGGTATAGGGTATCTGCCCCCAGAATGCCCACATTCTGGGCAGGAAGGTAAGACATGCATGCAGGAGTTTGAGTAACAATGGGAGGTCCCCACCACAGTATGGCAGGAGTTATCCACATACCCTGGGGCAGGCATTGATCAGAGACAGGGGGCTGGTCTTTGAAATGAGAGAAACCCGAATACACTGAAAGAGCACTCTGTGTGCAAGTCCATCTTCCTGATGGGGCCTCTCTAAGAAGATAGATACAGATATATGGAGAAAGAGATATAGGCATATTCATAGATATAGACATAGACATATATGTAGTCGCAGACGTAGGTGTAGATGTAGTTGTAGATGCAGATGTAGATGTAGTCCTAGACATAGACAAAGATATAGTTGTAGATGTGGTTGTAGATGTAGATATAGACATAATCATAGTCACAGGTGTAGTCATAAATGTAGACCTAGTCACAGTCATAGACATAGACATAGTCGTAGATGTACACATATACGTAGACATAGAGATAGCCATAGATTAGACATACATGTGGCTGTAGATGTAGACATACACATAGTCATAGTCATAGACATAGATGTAGATGTAGACGTAGACGTAGACATAGACATAGACATAGTCATAGATGTACACATATGCATATACATAGACAAAGACATAGTTATAGACGTAGACATAGACATAGATATAGACATAGACATAATCATAGACATAGATATAGATGTAGACATAGTCATAGATGTAGACATAGATATAGTCATAGTCATAGACATAGACGTAGACATAGAAGTAGACATAGACATAGACATGGTCGTAGATGTAGACATAGACATAGATATAGACATAGACATCATCATAGACATAGATATAGACATAGACATCATCATAGACATTGATATAGACATAGACATAGTCATAGATGTAGACATAGACATAGTCATAGTCATAGACATAGACGTAGATGTAGAAGTAGACATAGACATAGACATGGTCGTAGATGTAGACATAGACATAGTCATAGACATAGACATAGACATAGATATAGACTTAGACATCATCATAGACATAGATATAGATGTAGACATAGTCATAGATGTAGACATAGACATAGTCATAGACATAGACGTAGACGTAGACATAGACATAGACATAGTCATAGACGTACCCATATGCATATACATAGACAAAGACATAGTTATAGACATAGACATAGATGTAGACATGGTTGTAGATGTAGACATAGAAATAGACATAGTCGTAGACATAGACATAGACATAGACATCATCATAGACATAAGTATAGATGTAGACATAGTCATAGATGTAGACATAGACGTACATATGGTCATAGATGAAGATGTAGACATAGCCATAGACACAGGCATAGATCAAGTCATAGACATAGGCATAAACATAGATACAGTCATAGACGTAGACATAGATGTTGACATAGTCATAGACATAGACAAGATGTAGACGTAGTCATAGACATAGACATACATGTAGACATAGTAGTAGATATAGACCTAGACGTAGTAGATGTAGACATAGACATAGTTATGGACATAGACATAGTCATAGACATAGACAAAGACAGAGACATAGACATAGTCATAGACAGTCATCATCATAGACATAAACATAGACACAGATGTAGACACAGACATAATCAGACAAAGACATAGAGATTGGTGTAGGTGTAGATATAAGTATAGATGATATAGATATAGATAGGATAGGTATAGATTAGATATAGATATAGATATGGATATAAATATAAATAGATATCAACATAAAACATAGATATAGATATATAAATATATAAATATAGATATAGATAGACAGAGATATAGGGATGAATGATTAAAATATGAACAGAGAAACACAAGAACCCCAATTACTGCCCTTTCAAAACTACCAGGTGTGTTGCCTGCCCCATATCTTGGAAAATTCTTGAGCAATGAGAGCCACTCTATCTGCTAAGACTCAACTACAGCCCCAGTGTGCTATCTGGTAAAAAGTTTCACAGCTGTTTAATTCTTTCCTTCATTCAGTGGACCACACTACAGCTGCACCAGACCCAAGGCCCTCAGCTAGCTGAGGCACGGACTCCCACTTTCTGAGGATCCACCTACCCACTCCCAAGGCAGTAAAACGCCCCAAAGCTCCCTCGTGAGATAAACACCACCCTCCCCCTGCAAGCCTGCCCTCTCCGCCATCTTTGCTCACAAAACACCAATTCCTCCTGAGCAGAGCTCCCACGCCTGGTTTCTTGGCTGCTCCCCTTCACGAGTGCATGGACGTCTCCCAAGAAGAGAGCAGCGTGGGGATTTCCTAACCTCTCCCACTACCCCAGATAGATGCCAGCCCAGGCACTCACCAGCAGTGGTAGGTGGACCAACCCCATCCCATCTGCAGCTGTCTCCACTTTTGTAGAAGCCCCAGCTGTCCTAGGCACAGGCACAGACAGTGGTGCCCACTTCCTGGTGGCTTTCTGCCAGGCGGAGGACCACAGGGCAGTGCTGTGTGCTGGCACTGGGACCTTTCAGCCCAGAATTGCTGGTTCTTCACAGGCGACAGCCACATTTGTGGACTGAGATGGGAGCGGGGGGCGGGGAGGGCTCCTCACTTCCCCATGTCCCTTGCCCATATATAGCCCTGGGACTGTGAGAAAGCATTTCAACCAAAAGAGTGAAATACATTGGATTAAGACCAAGATGCAATGTTTGTGAGCGTAAAATCCCTCTTGTATCTCTCGACTGATCCCAAAAGTTGGGAGTGATTTCTAAGTCTGCCTAGTTGTCGCTGAAGGCACAGCATCATCAGGGAAGGACTGCACAGACTTAAATTCCAAATTACCCCAGCAGCCACCACCACGAGCCTCCACAGTTGTGGGGATGGGCTCCCAGCCGGAGACACTGTGTCCATTTGCCAACACTCTGGTCTCACCAGATGCCAAATAATGCTTACAAAAAGTCCCTCTGGTTCTGCTTGCTTCAACCCCACAGGCTGGAGAACCCTACGTCCAGAGAATGTTTATTTCTGCTGGGAATCCACAGTCCATTATAATTTTGGTGACCATTTTGAAGCCATTTGTAAGTTCATCCTGTGCTGCCCTCTGAGACCCCGATACTGCTAAATTTCACCAGACCACATTAAGGGATTCTTCCTTTTACTTGACATCAACTTGGAATGAACACATTTCAGGAATATTCTGTGTCTTCCTGTGGGTGGTGGAATAAGAGTGATGACAAGGAGGTCCACGCCTAATTATTGGAATCCATGAATATGTGACATTACATGGCAAAAGGATGTGAGGAAGTTAGGGATCTGGAGATGAGATTATTCTAGATTGTTTGAAAGGGCCCAATCCATCCTATGAGCCCCTAGAAGGGGACAACTTTCTCCACCTGGAGGCAAAGAGCTGCTGCAGAAGAAGGCACGGATTGCAAGAGTGAAAGAGGCTAAATCTGATATTGCCAGAGTGGCCTGAGTGTAAAGTATGGGAAGAAATGTGGTGGTCTCCAGAACCAAAGAGCAGCCCTCCAAAAGCAGAGACATGGGGACCCCAGTCCTACAACCTCAGGGAACTGAACTTGACCAACAGCCTTATGAGGTTGTTTGGGATCTTCTCCAGAGCCTCCCGAAAGGAGTGCAGCCTGTCGACATCATCTCAGCTCCATGAGAACGACGTTGGAGCCCGAGCTCTGACCCATGGCCATTGTGAGACAATCGATCGAGGGATGCTTAAAGCCACTAAATTTGGGGGAGTTTTTACAGCAGAAAGAGAAAGCTAACACACACAAGCAACCAGGATTTGGGGAGCCCTCAGTGGAATCACAGCTTTCATGATGTTCTCCCTTGTCTTTCCACCCAGAAGTGACCTCGCTTGCAGGAGCCTCTCTTCCCCATCACGTCACTGCCAACATTTCAGATATTTCAGTTTCCTTTCTCCAGCTTGATTCCTTGGGTACAGGGGTCAGAATTATGCAGAGTCCTGGGATCTTGCAAGCATTTGTGACCCCTCCTTAATTTTCTTGAAACCTCCGTGAGTTTCCTCTTACCGATGTAACCCATGATCACAAAGCATTGGTTATGGTCTGAAGGCTGAAAGCAACACACATTTGTTCTCTCACCATTCTGGAGGTCAGAATCCCAAAACGGGCAGCTAAATCAATTAATCAGTTGATTCAAGGAGAGAGAGACACACACGCAAAATTTCCTTCTGCCTTTTTTCATAAGAACATCGCGAACTTGGGGAAGCTCCATTCAACTCACTATGATTGGTTTGACTGGATCATCACCAATGGGTGGTCCCAACCATGGCTGATAAATCTCTTAGTGAAAATCTAATTCCAAGTCCCACTTTGCTTGTTCCTATGTAGAAAGGTAGGAAAACACCACTGAGAGAAACACCTCAAGTTTGGCTTTTCTGTCCTGGTGCCTTGGCTATTCTCCAAGGGCAGTCTTCATTCTGGAAGACCCTGGATAGTTGAATGGATGGATGGATGAATGGATAGATAGATGGATGGATGGATGGATAGATGGATGGGTGCATGGATGGATAGATGGGTGGATGGATGGATGGATGGGTGGATGGGTGGGTGGGTGGATGGATGGATGGATGGATGGGTGGATGGATGGATGGATGGGTGGATGGAGATGGGTAGATGGGTGGAAGGATGGATGGATGGATGGGTGGATGGATAGAGAGATGGATGGGTGGGTGTATGGATGTGTGGATAGATGGATGGGTGCATGGATGGATGGGTGGATGGATAGATGGATGGATGAATGGATGGATGGATGGATGGATGGATGGATGGATGGGTGTATGGATGTATGGATAGATGGATGGGTGCATGGATGGATGGATGGATAGATGCCTGGATGGGTGGATGGATGGATGGATGGGTGGATGGATGGATGGGTCGATGGATGGATAGATGGGTGGATGGATTTAGCTGCTATTCAGAGCCTGGGTAGGAGCTTTCCATTGGTTGGTGGGTCAGCCTGAGCTTTTGAAGCTGAGGAGAAGAACAGCTACTGCCTGTTAGATCAGCAAAAGAGAAAGAAATTGGGGTAGTAGCACAGATCTCTCACCAGCTACAGTACAGAGAACAGGCCACCACACCCACCACCATTCTGAAAGACTTTGCCATCAAAACTGAAACTTGTAGAAAAGACAGACTCAAAGATAATTTATTGCAATGATATTAATAAAACATGCTTATCTCCGCCCCCCCCTCCCCAACTTTTGGAAATAGTTTATGGTGCAGAATAGGTTTTATTAGATGAGTTAGGATGGGCCTTTACCCTACCCCAAATCCCCCACTATTTTTTTTACCAGATATATCTTATTCATAGCAAGCCAGAAATATAAAAATCTGGTCTTACAAGTTAAGAGGGTGGCCTTCTTTATGTTAGCTGTCTGTCTAGTTAACCTAACATGTAGAGACAGTAACTTTGTTACAAAACATTGATACAAATAATTTGTAGACTCCCATCTTAATGACTGGTGGCATTCCCTTCCTAAGTAACCACACAACCATCCAGGGGTCACCTCTGCATGACCTTGTTCATCTCCATTCTCGCTGAAGATTGGAGAACGGGCTGGAAATTGGGGGTTTGGGTGACACCCTCTCCCACTTTCTCTGAGCTTCTGGCCCCAGCTACCCCATGCCTTGGCATTCCTCCCTGCCCCTTCCTCATCTGCCCTAGGAAAAGGAACAGAAAGCGGGAAGGAGAGGCAAAGACCACAGCTGTCATCAGCTGGGAGGGAACTTTGGTCCGTGAAGAGGAAAGCCCCTGCCCAGTACTTGCCTCTCTTTCTAAAAAGAGCAGCTGGGATTCCCAGCCAGGCCAAGGAGACAAACTCGTGGAAGGTTAATTCTGTTCAGCTTTCGCTCCTTTGGGCCCACTTTTAAATTAAAGCAATGATGTCTCCTCTCCAAGTCTGCAGGCAAGAGCAGACACCTCCAGGAAGAGCTGCCTATGGGTGATGGGGTTTAGCCATAGAGCTGAGACCTTTAAATAAATCACCACCTGGCATGTTCTGGAATTGGTGCTAGAGGTTCAAGGATTAAAGGGCCTTGTTCTCAGAAAGGCGGTGGGGAGGGGGTTGTCTGTGTTGGCCAGTGTCTGTATCTCCTGGGCCAGGCTAGGGTCCCAGTGATTGAATCAGGAAAGAGGTGAGGCTGGGGAGGGAATTTGTACATGTGGTTAATATCTGCAGTCAGTTGACTTTGAGTAAAGGAGACCAACGTCCTTAATGTGGGTGAGTCTCACCCAATCTATTGGAAGCCCCAAGAGAAAAAACTGGGGTTTCCCAGAGAAGAAGGAATTCTGCCTCAAGTCTGCAGAGTCACTTCCTGCCTTCATTTTCCAGGCTGCCCTGTGGATTTTGGACTTGCCAGTCTCCTAATTGTATGAGATAATCCTTAAAAGATCTCTCTCTCTCTCTCTTTCTCTCTCTCTCTCTCCAAATATATATTCTGTTTCTCTGGGGAACCCGGAGAGATACAGGCAGATATACTTCACACCACCCAAAGGGATAGTCAACCATGGGAAGAAATTATGAAGGATGGTGACCCAGCCATGAACTGTGGGACCTGTTTACATGTTCACAGAGAATGGTGATTAAAATGTGAGTAGGAAACATACATTCCATCCAAGAGGGAGTGTGCCAGTTTGGATGTATTATGTCTCCCAAACACCATGTTCTTTGATGCAGTCTTGTGTTAGCAGATGTATTAGTGTTGATTAGATTGGAATTCTTTGATTGAGTGTTTCCATGAAGATGTGATTCAATCAACTGTGAGTGAAATGTTTGATTGGATAACTTCCATGGAGGTGTTACCCTGCCCAATAAGGGTGGGTGTTAATTGGATCACCAGAGTCATATAAAGGAGTTCACAGACAGAAGGACCACAGAACAACTGAGAGTGACATTTTGAAGAGCAGCTGCAGCTTACAGAGACATTTGGAGAATGCAACCTAGGAGCAGGCAGATGCTTAAAGAGGAACATCCTGGGAGAAAACCATTCTGAAACCAGATCTCCAGAGCAGATGCCAGCCACATGCCTTCCCAGCTAACAGACGTTTTCTGGACACCAGTGGCCATCCTCAAGTGAAGGTACCCCATTGTTGATGCCTTACTTTGGACACTTTATGGCCTTAAGACTGTAACTATGTAACCAAATAAACCCCCTTTATATTTGGTATTTTGCATAACAGCAGCATTAGCAAAACCAGAACAGGGAGTCACAAGGACAGACTCTACCCTCCCTCCTAAAGCAGCCAAGAGAAAAATGGCAAAAATATATGAAATAATGGTTTTCTGAGAGATAAGGCAAACCAGGGCAGTAACCCCTGAGACATGGGATGCATGTAGGGTTTACCATGGATGCCCCCAGCTCATGGCCTGGAGAGAGTTTTCAGTCTACAGTGCAGAAGGGGGATCAGGTGGGGCCTGGGGAGCCCATGGGCTAAGTGGATGGAGCTGCAAGTCCAGGAGTCCAAGATGATGAAGGTCCAGAGGACACAGTGGAGAGAGAAGAAAGGTGAACAGAAGAACACCAAGATCTGCAGAGGGGAGGGGGGCCCTGGAGGGTTCACTGGGGAGGAGAGGAGAACAGATGATAAGGGGGGGGGTTGAGAAGGGGAGGGATGGATCATAGGGGGGGAGGAGAGGAGGGAAGGATGATGGGGAGGAGAGGAGGGAGGGATGATGGGGAGGGGAGGAGGGAGGGATGATGGGGAGGGGAGGAGGGAGGGATGATGGGGAGGAGGGAGGGATGACAAGGGGGGATGATAAAGGGAGAGAGGGGAGGGATGATAAGGAGGGAGGGGAGGGAGAGATGATGATGGAGGAGACGGGGGAGCATGATGGGGGGCAAGGAGAGAGGGAGGAGTGACAAAGAACCTCCTGGGCTGATGGAAAAGCTCATTGTCTGACTGGGGTGCTGTTTTCCCAAATGAACCCAGAGCCAAAACTGAAGAAAAGCATCTTTGAAATAATGCGCAGTCCATCGTGAGTAATTTATCCTCAATAAAGATCATCTTCAAAAACTTGAGCGGAGCCTCCCGGTGCCCGCCGAGCGGCAGGGCAGCACCCGGAGGGGGCGGGAAGCTTGTGGGCGCCCTAGGCCGGGCTGTTGAGGACTGTTGGAGTGTGAGCTGTGAGCCGGCTAAAAGTTGGGCCGGGGTCTCTGGGGCTGGGAGCTGGGACCAGGCCCCGGGTGGGGGTGGGGAGCGCTGGGCAGGGCGGCTCCACGCCCGGACTGGAGCCTCGCACCGCCCTACCCTGGCAGGTCGCGGGCGCCTCCCACAGCCACGCAGCCCCCGCGACGGCGCAGAGCAAGCCCTGGTCAAGGCAGAGCCAACAGGCCGCCTCCGCGGGTCCTGAACCCGCAAAGAATCACCTGCGGAGAGCTTCCCGCCAGGTGCGGGGGCAAGCCCAGGGCGCAGCGGGAAGGCACCTCGGCTCGCCACATCACCCCAGGGCAACGCATCCTCTGCGGATGAGAAGGCCTCATTTCCCAGCTCCCTCCCAAAAGCGACGACAAGGACGCGGAGAGCAAGCTGGGAAGTCCCCAGATCAATCGCAGAGATCGGTGGGCAGCTGGGCTCGGTTCAGCGAAGGCTTCAACAGTCCCTCCAGAGGAGCGGCGCACAGGGACCCGCTGGCGGCTGCAGGCTCCGCTTTGTAGACGCCCTGTTGACGCACAACATCTAACCCTCCACGCAGACGGAATTCCCGCAAATGAGCAGACATGAAGGCAGAGCGAATCCCATCGGACAAGAACATCCCTTGAACAGGCTCCAGTTACGCAGTGACCCCATCACTCCCAACTCTTATCAACCCAGGGGGCGGGCCTGTGCCCAGGCATCCAGACATCCATCTCCATCATCCCAGCGGACTGTCCCCCAACCCCACAACCCACAGCAGCTGGAAGTCAGCAGGTCTGAGGGAGCACAAGTCCATTCCTCTCTGCCTGAACCTCCAGAAATGGCAGCACTGTCCAGGGGTCGCTGGGGAGCCGTATGGAGATCTCCCCACGTCCCACCTCCTTCCTCACAGCTTCCGCAGGCTTCCCTGCCCCTACCTTGATTTCAGACTTCTAGCCTCTAGAGATGTGAGCGAATACATGTGGGTTGTTTTAAGTAGCCCAGTTTGCCCACATTTGTTATGGAAACCATGAGAAAAGCAGACACGCTCTATGGGGAAGTCAGAGCTTCCCCATCCAGCCACGGGCAGACCTGGCTCTCTGGGTGCAGGAGGGCCCCATCACGGAGAAGCAGGGATCCCTGAAACTGAGCCCCAGTTGGGGGGGATGCATCTGAAATCAAAAGAAGCCGTGTGCTCCGTAATGAAGCTGTGGGACAAGGATTTAAAACCAGCATGTGGCTCAAATACCTGTAACAGTGAGACTGGGGGTGCATTTGGCTCCACCTAGAGCTGCCTGTTCACCCCTGCTCCCTGCTGCACCCCCAGCCCTCAAGCGGATAAAAATCTGTGATGTTTCAGTGGCATGTAGATTCCAAGGATGCACGGGGACATCACCCCTTTAAAACCTGTCTGGGTGATTTTCTACCACCCAGGAAGCAAATCTGGGTTGAGAACTGCATCTTTGGGCTGGTCCCCAGCTTTCCCTTGTACATGGGGGGGAGATCCAGGGTATCCTAGTCAGAACCGAGTGCATTGAGGAGGGTCAGGGGGCCTGGAGAACAATCACATTTCCTGGAAGTGAGCCTCGGCTCAGCCCTGGCCATGGGCTTCTGCCTTCTTCTCGGCTTCAAGACTAAGGAAGGGACCTAAGGTCCAGTTCAGACCATGCCCTGAGGGAATGTTACCCGAAAAATGAATGAAACCAAACAGCCAGCGACTGGACGGTTCAACTCCTTGTAACGAATTTGACAGAGGGAGACATTCAGCCACTTGTGACCCAGCTGCTCCCAGGAAGTCTGGAATTTTCCAACCGGACCCTCTTCATCACTGAATCTTAATCACAGAGGAGGGTGGAGATTTGTGAAAAAAAAAAGAAAAGAAAAGAAAAGAAAAGTTATGCTCCAATATAAAGTGAAAGAAGCCATCAATTAGTAAAGGAGGGCTATACTTAAAATTAGTTAAACAAATTTAGCTGATGTTCTTACATTAGATTTTAAATGCTTATGGTCAGACTTATTACATATGTTTGTTATATGTGTTTACACAGCTATAGAGGTGATTAATATAGCACAATTTTAATAGGTAATGCATTTTAAATTTAATGGTAAATTAATGTAAAGAAATTTATTTCAATGACTGGAAATTTTTCGAGGGGGTGTATAAGGTTTTTCTTTCTTTGTTCGTTTGTTTTTATTTTTAAGAAATTGCTTTCCAGGTACTGGGGGGAAATGTGGAAATATTAAACTTCCCCAACTGGGGAATTCCTTATATTCTCACAAGCATCGGGGACTACCAATCTAATAGACCAAGCCCTCGATCTTTGGACTTGCCCTTATGAAACTTATTCCTGCAAAGGAGAAGCTAAGCCTACTTATAATTGTACCTAAGAGTCGCCCCCAGGGAATCTCTTTTGTTGCTCAGATGTGGCCCCTCTCTCTAAGCCCACTATGCAGATAAACTCCCTGCCCTCCTTGCTATGTGGGACATGACTCCTAGGGGTATAATCTCCCTGGCGAGGGGGAACATGACTTCCAGAGATGAGCCTGGACCTTGCATTGTGGGATTGAGAAAGCCTTCCTGACCAAAAGAGATTTCAAATGGAGTCAAGAGGGCTTTCTGGAGGTTATTCTTAGGAGCTACTAGATATTCCTTTGTAGTTTTTAGTGTATTGGAATAGCTGGAAGGAAATACCTGAAACTGTTGAACTGCAACCCAGTATCCTTGATTCTTGAACATGATTGTATAACTATGTAGCTTACATGGTGTGACTGTGTGATTGTGGAAAACTTGGGACTCACACTCCCTTTATCCAGTGTATGGACAGATGAGTAGAAAAATGGGGACAAAAATTAAATGAATAATAGTGGGGAATGGAGGGATGGATGTTTTGGGTGTTCTTTTATACCTGTATTTTCAGTCTATTTTTATTTTTTTGGAGTAATGAAAATGTTCAGAAACTGATTGTGGTGATGAATGCACAACTCTATGATGGTACTGTGAACAATTGATTGTACACTGTGGATGACTCTGTGGTATGTGAATACATCTCAATAAAACTGAATTTTAAAAATATGAAAAAAAAGAAAAAAGAAAAAAGGAGAGGATCCCCAGTTGCCTTCTGTGGAATCATTTGTGGATTGAAATAAAAAATAAAAGAAAAGCTTTACATCCTCAAAATGATTTTAAGATTGAAATTTAATAAAGCATTATCTCTTCATATCCCGTATCAATCCAGATTCCAAGTTCCATTTTTAGGGGTTGTTTCAATGCTCATATTTGGGTGGAGTGGGCACAGTCCACAGAGTTTAGCCCCACAGGCCAGGGGAGTTGGGTCAAACCTGGGTGGGCAGAAGTTGTCCAAGGATGTCCAGGGAAGCCCACCAGAGATTCTGCCCCAGCGGGTGTGGAGGTGAACCCTAGGCTGTGATATACAAAGAAGGTCTCACCAGGTACAAAGAAAAACCAGCAGCCATTCTGCATCACGAAGCAGCTCTCCAGGAACTGGGCTGTAACAATTGATTTGGCCCAAGCCATGCGTTTGAGGTAAAAATGGCATTTTTACCCATTTTACTGAGAAACTAAAGGCCAAGGTAGTCCAGAACTGTGCAGCAGAGCCTCAAACCCATCACATTCAGGATGAAGTCTAAGTGCCCACCAACCCCACCGATCTACCTTCCAGTCACGAACAACCTGCCTTTGTCCTCCTTTAGTAACCACCTACTACCTGCCATCATCACTAACTACCTGCCTTCATCACTAACTATCTGCCACTGTCCCCCATCACTAACTACCTGCCACCATCACTATCCACCTGCCACCATTCCCCATCACTAACCACCTGCCATCATCACTGTCTGCCACTGCCCCTTCACTAACCATCCGCCATCATTACTAACCACCTGCCACCATCCCCATCACTAACCACCCACCATCATCACTAACTACCAGCCACTGCTCCTTCACTAACCACCCGCCATCATTACTAACCACCTACCATCATTACTAGCCACCTGCCACCATCCCCCATCACTAACCACCCACCATCATCACTAACTACCTGGCCCTGCCCCATCACTAACCTCCTGCTCTCATTACTAACCACCTGCCACCATTCCCCATCACTAACTACCCGCCATCACTAACTACCTGCCACAGCCCCATCAGTAACCACCCACCATCATTACTAACCACCTGCCACCATCCCCATCACTAACCACCCACCATCATCACTAACTACCTGCCACTGCTCCTTCACTAACCACCCGCCATCATTACTAACCTCCTGCCCTCATTACTAACCACCTGCCACCATTCCCCATCACTAACTACCCGCCATCACTAACTACCTGCCACAGCCCCATCAGTAACCACCCACCATCATTACTAACCACCTGCCACCATGCCCCATCACTAACCACCCACCATCATCACTAGCTACCTGCCACAGCCCCATCACTAACTACCTGCCATCATCACTAACCACCTGCCACCGTCCCCCATCACCAACCACCCACCATTGTCATGAACCACTTACCACCATTCCCCTCATGAAACACCTGCCACTGTCCCCCAGACGGACAACAAATGGGCCAGAGTCATGGGAGACACCTCCTGTTATGGGTTGAACTGTGTCCCCAGAAAGTCATGTTCAAGTTCTAACTCCTGGTCCCATAATGAGACCCAATTTGGAAATCGGGACTTTGCAGATGTGATTAGTTAAGATGAGGACAAACTGGAGTAGGGTGGGCTCTAATCTAAGATGACTGGGGTCCTGATCAAAAGAGGGGAATTTGGAACTAGACACAGACACAAGGAGAAAGCCATGTGAAGCTGGAGGCAGAGATGGGGTGAAGCAGCCACCAGACAAGGGACACCAAGGATGCCAGCAAACACCAGGAGCTGGAAGATGCAAGGAAGGAGCCTCCCCTACAGCTTTCAGAGGGAGCGTGGCACTGTCCACACCTCCATGTCAGACTTCTGTCCTCCAGAACTGTGGGAGAATCAATGTCTGTTGTTTGAAGCTACCTGTTGGTGCTACTTTCTTATGGTGGCTCCAGAAACCTCATACATCTCCTCTCTCCCCTTCTCTCTCCACCTGCTGGATGCCACCAAGGGCTGCTGGAAACTCTCTCACCTCCATGAGGAAGTCACCTGAGGATGCCCAGAGAGGGTCAGAGCCAGGGAATCCCACAGCAACAAAGAGCCAGTGCCCTGATCAAACCATACCTGCAACCATCCCACCTTGGGTGCTAGGTTGTTTAGTGCAGTTTGAGCCTCTCACTCAAACTGCTTCCCTGGTTGCTCCAAGCTATTGCACTTCCTGGTGACAACCATGCATTTACTTGCTTGTTTCTGATATGGGAGCAGGTATCCCAGAGGGCAGAGAAGACACTTATTAAGTCCTGGTACTTGAATGAATTCATTGCCATCATCATCTTCATCATCAAAGGATGGCTGGATGGATGGTTTAAAAAAAATCTGTTTTGTGGAGAACCTTGTTCTTCTTTTTTAGAGAAGGAGCCCATGTGGGAGGCTCGGGGTCTTTTTCTGGGTTTCTTTCCCCACACACCTTTTCCCACACCTGGGAGAGGAGGCTGCAAGGCTGACAGCCTGGCCAGGAGCCTCTGAGTCTCCGTTCCCCTGTGTGGTTGCCAGTGAGCCCCTCTCGCCCAGCAATGCTGGCTGCGGAGATGAACCCCTGAGCCCTGCCCAGATGGCACCCGACCCCCAGCCCCCCAGCAGGGTGACAGTCAGGAGGAGAGCTGGAGCTGTGGGAAGAGTTGACCTTTCTCCATCACCAGTTCCTGGAAGACTGAGGTGTCTCCATCTACGTCTACATTTAATTTCTCAGAAAGTGAACTACCCCAAAGGTTAACGTTTGTTGTTTTCAGTAAGAGGGCTAAGTCCCAAATAAAGGAAGTAGGAACGAGAAGATAGAGTGTGTTGTCTTAAAGTTACAGGGTCCGAAGGCGGTAAGCTTCGTGTTTGTGGGCGGCCCAGTCCCTGACCCCTGCCGGCTCCCCACATCTCTTTCCAGGCAGGACAAGCTTCTTGGGGTTTCCTTTTGCCTCAGTCACCCTGGTGGGGTCTCCAGAAAGATCTGAAAAGGCCAAGGAAAAAAAGCAGCTGAAGAAAAGACGGAAATGAGGAACCCAAGCAGTATCTCATGGCCATGCACTCTGAAGGTTGTTCGTTATTGAGTATGTCCTATGGGATGCTTTCCTGGACACGGCGGCCTGGGAGAGCATAAATAGGTGCTGTGTGGGGGTCTTGGGACCACCTTCAGGCTCCATGATTTGCCGGAAGGACTCATGGGGCTCAGAGAAGCCGTTACACTCATGGCTGTGGATGTGACAGTGAACAGACCCCGATAAAATCAGCTCGTTTTCCCAGATCTCTGCCTCAACTCTGACCCTCTTTTCCAATGACCTGTGGTGGAAACCCCATCTGCCAGCTCTTCCCCAACTCACCTGAAGATGGCCAGACCAAACCTGGTGTCTCTCTCCACACCTGCCCCCTGAGCCACCACTCCTGATTCAGATAAGGTGCCAAACTTCCAGCACTTTCTCAGCTGTGAAGCCCAGTGAGCACAGACCCCACCACCTCGCCCAGTGCCCAGCTCCATCCTGACCTCATTGTCCACAGTGGCCTCCTTCAGCCACTCAGCTTCCTCCCATGCTCGTGGGTGTGCATTGTACGTCAGCTGCTTGCAGAAACCAGCAGCCAAATTCACAGTCATCAGGCTTGTGCAACCCCTGCCCCTCTGATCTTCCTGCGAGCTCTGAGCTGGGCCACTCTTCTCAGGAAATGTCCCCATTCCCTGTGACACCTGCACACCCACAAGCACCAGCCCCATCCCCTAATCCTCCACGAGAGTCAGCACAGCCTCTGCTCAGGTCTAGATGCAATACTTCATCTCCAGAAGCCCATGCTCACCTGTCCCAGGTGTGAGAGCCTCTCCCAGGTGGGAGCCCCAGCCCCAGGACTCTTCTGCTCAGCCTTGTCCTGCTGTGAGCTGTGAATCTGCCCCAGCCCTGTTGATAGGCTAAAAATCAAGGAGGATCTTGGTAAATGTCTGATGAGTTGATCACAACTGGACTCATGCTGAAAGCAGGAGCAAGGCATGCAATGAAGATGAGAAAACCCATCACCCATCCTGCTCTGAGCAGCCTCCGTGCTCCACCACGTTGGACACTTGGGGAAGATAAACTTTTCTACATGGATGCAGGAGCAGGGATGCTAAGATGAGGAGGTGCGCTCTGTGCATTGAGCTGTGTGCCAGTTCCCACTGTATCAAAACCCACCTCCACTGTTCTTCAGGGTGTGTGTACCTGTGTGTGCTCAGGCATGTACAGCTTGGCATATGCTTCACCCTCGGGCTCAAAGGGTGGGTGGCTCTGGTCTGGAAGCTGATGGATTCACTGAATTTGTGGACCTCCGGTTTCCCAATGGTTTCTAATCTCCAAATGAGGAAGCATGGGTGTAGGGGGAGGGGAGACCAAGGAGGAGAAGGAAGTTCTGATACTTGAAACCTTTTCCCTGCAATCAGTACAATCATGCTCTGACAAGGGAAGGAGCTTTTAAAGACAGGGGATCAATGTCGGGGACTCAGGACACAGACCCAAAGAAAGCAGGCTGAAGGATGTGTTCCTGCTGCCCAGGGTAAGCTGTTTCCCTTTATTTTGAGCTGTGTGAGCATGTATGGTTACCACAGTGCATTTCTGTGCCTCAGTTGCTGATGCTGGGTGGTTCTTGATTCAGGTCACGAGGGTCTCAGGGCAGGATTGTCAAGGGTGGGGGGTGGGGAGAATGTCTGAATGCAGAGTTCCCAATGGAGGCTGCATTTTGAGGTCTGCAGACAAGCATCCTTTTGGAATGAGCCTGTGCATTAAGGATTTGAATCCGGTTTGGACTCTGCTTGCATGCGTTAAGAAGCAGCATGTTTGTGCCGAGATCCTGGATACAGCCTTTCCTGACATCCACCTAACCCAAAGCCCCTGGTAAGCACATGCAGGGTTGACTGCCAGTCTGGGCCACAGGTGTTGGGGACATGGGCTTTCCTTCATGCTTTGTCAAGTGAGATGACTGATCACACGTGCACACACACCCAGATCTTAGAGAGCTGTACATCCAAGCCCATTAAAGGGATTCTGTGACTAGAAGCAGCAGGAGGTGGGACTGAGTGTGTGAGAAAGGAAACTTCTGTTCCCTCCCTGACCTGCTGAGTCAGAACCTGCATTTGCATGAAGGAGATCCCCAGGTGACTCCAGCACACGTTAGCTTTGAGACGCTAGACTGGCACATGGAGCGAGCTCACTCCTTGGTTGGCTCTTCTTTCCCAGTTCAACAGCCCTTGCTGGTCCCATCAGAGGAAGTTTGAAGGCTGAGCTTCTGCAAATCAGCTGGCATTCAATCTCTGCTTGGTCGAAAGCCAGTTGATTCTACTCAGAAGTGGAGCTAAGAGAAGAAGGCTCTGTAAAGGGGAAAGAAAACCCAAACTGGCTAAAAACCAGAAAAAGAAGAGAAAGTCAGTAGGCAGCTGAGGGGGTGGTTGTTGAGAAAGCAGGAATCAAACAGCGAAAGGAGGCAGTGGCGATGAGTGTGTTTTCTGGCAAGCAGCAAGTGTGTAAGGCGAGTCGGAATTCCCCCTTTCTCAAACGTGGAAACCGAGGCACAGAATATATAAGGGAACAGCCCAGGACCATAAACAGAACCAGACCAGAAAACTGAGTGCTTTGTCTGCATCGGAGAGCTCCCCACTCACCAGCACTCAAGCGAAGGCAGAGAGAGCCCATCTACTTCACCTGGCATCGCAAAGCTCACACCATCAAAATCAAAGGCACAAAATGTGGCCAGCTGGTTGAGGCTTTCAGCAGGCACCTGAATGGACTCCTGAATCCAAGACAGCAAACCCTCGCATGGTTGTCACTGGGCATGGAGCACACCTTTTAGCAGCTCAGAGTCGAAAAGAAGTTGAACTCACTCCCACCTAGAGCCTCGAGGCAGGGACACTTGTCGGAGCTCTTTCCAAAGCCCCTCTGTGCCTGGCAGTCCGTAAGCTCTGGACCGCCTAGGGGCCTCTCTTGCTCCGTTTTGGCAACTGAGAAATGGGAAAGGACTAAGATGAGGAGAGCAAGGGACTCATCTGGGGTGCAGTATTTAAGGGAGCACCAAACTCAGATTCTTTACTTAAAGTGCTGATATTCTCCATCTTCGATTTAAATGTTTACTTAGATACCTGAGATTTTTGGCACCCTCTTAAATTTTGTGCCTCACTTGCCTCACCCTAATCCTGGCTTTGCTTAGTAGATCTGCTGGATGCTTTCTCAAATATACAACTGCACCTCTTTTTTAATGACAATTTGAACACACCAGGCAAACTTTTTCCAGGGGGTGAAGCAAGTTGACAGTGACCCCAGTGGACCCGTCTAACTGTGGGGTGAAGCAAGCCCCTTTCCATAGCAGTTGGAGACTTTCCACAGACCTGCCCAGCAGC
Organism: Choloepus didactylus; assembly: GCF_015220235.1. Classification (NCBI taxonomy): domain Eukaryota; kingdom Metazoa; phylum Chordata; class Mammalia; order Pilosa; family Megalonychidae; genus Choloepus; species Choloepus didactylus. Next base: position 315,804 of record NW_023637621.1, on the reverse strand, counting down.
TTGGCAGCCATGGCACAGTCAGAACAGGAGGACACCTAGCTCCCAGCTGCCCGGTGCTGAGCCCCTGAGCTGGAGGTTCCCTGGAACCACATGACGTTCACCCCCTTTGCTTGAGAAATTTTCCAAGAGAGCGTTCATGGGACTCAAGAGTTTGCCGGACAGGGTCTTGCTTTTTCTCTGCACGATACTTGCTTTGTATTCCCTGTCTACCCTTGTACAAGCTGCTTCAGAATCAGGGCTGAACTAGTATTAGGCTTTAGACAGTTTGCACGGGAAGGCATGGGTCTGAGGGCTTCCCTTATAGGTCAACTTGAAAATGTGCATGTTTGTGCCCAGAGGTGTGTGTTAACAGTCACCACGGAGTGGGGAGAGATGAAGGCTTTCAGGGTGACGGGCCTGGGTCGGAGGCCAGATCTATCCAGCAAGTTCTGGAACATGAAGCACGTCCAGCAACGCGGTGCCCACCAGACCTTCCCATCGGGGGCTCTGGGAGGATGCAGTGAGGTGTGCTGAGGTGGGCAAGGAGTAGAAGCTAATAACTGCCCTTTCCAGGGGCTGCTCCTCCACATTCTCTTCAACATCTTATTACAAAGCAATGAGAATAACTCAAGTGTCCATCCATGGATGAATGGACAAATGAAATGTGATCTGCGGTCGCAGTTGACTCGTCTGGGGGGGGGGTGGCGGCCGGTTGCTAAATCCTAGGCTCTCGGGATTGCTCGGAGGGTACCGGCGGCGGGGGCTCTTTCCCGGAGGCGAGGGCGAGGCGGGGGACTGGGCCCGGTCCCCGGCGGAGGCGTGCAAGGTGTGGAGGGCGGCGAGAAAGAACAGGCGGGACACGTTTCTTTGAGGGTGAAGAAGCCAAGAGAGTTTATTAGGGGAGAGTACAAGCTTATATCGGGCGGTTTAGAGGGCGGGGTAGCTGTAAGGGTTAAAGGCTTGGATTGGTTCTGAGAGGGCGCGGAGGTTGATTGAAAAGGGGCGGGAGTTGCTTCGGTAACGAAGAGGGTGGAGGGTGCGGGTAATGCATGGGGGGGGGGGTTTCCGGCAAGCCCTCCCCAACGGTTGTACTTTGGGGTGAGGAAATGGGGCCTGCATTCGGCTCCACTTTCTCAGGCCCGGGGGGCCGTGGAGGGCGCTACCACCCGTGCCCCACTACCTTTCCTAGGGGCTGATCAGTTCCCCTGGCCCAGGCCCGCCAAGTCGGAACTCGATAACAGTGTCCCGCATTTCCCCCTTCTTTTCTAATTAGAGGAAGAAGCTTACCGGAGAGATCCGCCAAGGGATGAGGGAAAGGGGAGGTGGGGGAAGGGATAGGGGTAGATGGTAGTTAGAGAGGCTGGAGCTCGACGTTGGTGTGGCGCCCGGGCGTTCGAGAGGGGCTTCGCTGCTTGCGGGATGGACGAGGGTGGCGATGCTGCGGAGGGTCAGCTTCTTCAGCGGAGGCAAGTTGTTGATACTGGACTTGCACAAATGATGAAAAGACAGCATTGGCTTGGTTCTTAGCAAGCTGGACAATTCTGTGGATAATGCAGGGCCCTAGGGTGAGAGCTAGAATAATCATTAGTAGGGGGCCGATGAGAGGGAGGAGGTATGGGAGGAGGGGGGTAAAGATGTGGGACCAATAGTTGGTGGTTTCACGGTTTCTTTTGCGTTGTTCTAGTCCCTCTCGGACCTTTTTTAGGCTGTCTTCGGCGAGACCTGTGGAATTGGCATATACACAGCACTCTTCTCCTAGGGCGGCGCAAAGGCCTCCTTCTTTGAGGAGGAGAAGGTCGAGACCTCGGCGGTTTTGGAGCACGACCTCAGAGAGGGAATTGACAGAATTTTTAAGATGGGAAATAGCGTCTTGTAGGTGACGAATGTCCTCGTCAACAGCCGCCCGGAGGTGAGTTAGGGCGGAGCCTTGACTGGCTAATGCAGCGATTCCGGTGCCAGCGCCTGCAAGACCTAGGAGGGAGGCAATTGTGAGGGCGGTGATGGGTTCTCGCTTTTGCAGAGTGGCAGGAACTGCAGTTCTTTCCAGGCGGAGGAAGAAATCTTCCTCGCTGTGGTATAAGACCCTAGGGATAAGGACAATTAGGAGGCAAGTTTCATGAGTTGTATTGAGGGTTTGCACGTTAAGGCAGGGGGTAAGTCCTGTAGAGGAGCAGAGCCATTGAGAGGAGTTGTGGGGAATAAGAAACTTGGCATAGCTGCTGGGAGATGAGTAGTTGGCACAGGCTGTGAGGTTGGGAGAGTTACTTGAGCGAGGGCGGACGCACTTTCCTGTAAAGGAGACTGAATGAAAGGTTAGGGGGACGGCTGAGGTATTCCAATTGCATTCCGAGGGGTTGTCTTCTGCATTTTCTGAAAAGGAGAGGTTGGAGGCGACGGGCTCATACAGTGAGGAAGAGGTGGAGAGGCAAAGCCAACAAGAGGAGGTAAGATTGGGGTAGGAGACATTTAGTGAGGTGAAGGTTGCTTGGATAAGGCTGAAGAGGGGAGAGGAGTAATGAGAGGGGGGTAGAAAAGGTTGGGGTGGTGGGGTTGGCGATGCGTTGTTTGCAGCTGAGGTGCAGCTGGTTGGAGTTGAGGTGCGGCTGGAGGGCTGTGGAAAAAGGGGGTTAATGACTTTATTAGGACCGATGGCAGAGGGGTTTTTTAGTACAGCCTCCTTTTTTATAAAAATAAGGGAACCTGGGTCGACTCCTTCCAAATAGATTCTGAAGCCCCAGGTTCGACCGAGTAGCCAAGAGGGATCAGTAGGGAGCTGTACGGTGAGATTTAGTTTTTGACAATTATATTTATCGTAATAAGGATTGATGGAATGGTCACGGGGCTTGCAACCAAAAGGGGCCCAATTTAAAGTTAGGTAAAGATCAGGGGCGTAAGGCTTCCAAGTAGTGGCTAATGTTTCACACCCCCAGTATGCACAGTAGTATTGGTTGGGAGCATTGCAGTACTGTTTCCCAGGGTTTGAGGATGGGCACATGTAATATTGGGCTTGGTTAAGGCAAGGTGTGCCCTCCGGGAACAGGATTAGGTCGCAGGGGTAAATGACGAAGGAAGGGCGTCCTGCGGTAACGTGGGTTTGCACAATCTTGGAATCTTCCCATCGTGCCAAGGTCCATTTCCAAGGCTGGTGGGGGTTGGCCTGAGTAGAAGAGGCGAGGGTTAACATGGCTATTAGAAGAGAAGCTATGCTTGGGTGAGGGTTGTGAAGGTGTAGGGGGCTGGCTTTTGCCTGTCTGTATAGGCGCATGATTTGGACGATTTCTTGTCTTTCCTCTTGCGAGTTTTCAGGCCTCTCCGGGGGTGCTCTCGGACGGCCTTCCTGGTCCAGTTGCAAGGTTGTCATCTGGTATGTTAGGCTGCGGAGACGGCGGCGTTCTCGTCTTGTCGGCCGTTTGGCTGCTGGTGGCGGGTCGGATTGCTTTTCCCGGGATCCAGATTGGTTGTGATGCATCATCTGGGAAAATACAAGCAAACCCGCGCCCCTGGGCGAGGAGTGGGGAGGGACCCTTCCAGGCATTATTTTCTGGGTCCTTCCAGTAGACCATCGGGGCCTGGGTGGGCCTATACGAGGGCCCCCAATGTTTATGTAGGGGCGAAAGTCCTTCTTTATTGAATGTGAGTAGATTAAGGTGAATAAGGGCTGCTATGATAAGGTCCCCTGGAGTTGCCTGGGGGAGCATTGCCCTTTCTTTTTCAATTTGTGTTTTTAAGCGGCGATGGACTGCTTCCACAATGGCTTGTCCCTGTGGATTATAAGGGATGCCGAAATGATGGGTGATGTTATATAACTGAAGAAAGGCCGCAAAGGAGGCACTGCGATAGACAGGCCCATTGTCCGTTTTTATGTCCCAGGGGACTCCCATGAAGAGAATTCCCTGTCTTAGGGCCTTGATACAGTGTTTGGCTGTTTCCCCGGCGAGGGGGACTGCATAACACATGGCTGAGAAGGTGTCAATCATTACATGTACATACTTGAGGCGCCCAAAGGACGGAACATGAGTTACATCCATTTGCCATCTAGAATTGGGTTTTAGGCCTCATGGGTTGACTCCCTGAGGTTGCAAGGGGCCAAGCAGCGCAAAGGGCGCACAAGTTGCACAATTGCGGACAAGATGTTTACAGGTATCTAGGGGGAGGCCACATAAATGATGCAACGACGTAGCCGAAAAGTGAAATCTAGAATGCAATAACTTAGCCTGGTTAACAGCATCCCCCGGAGGGGCTGCCGTGTGAGTTGGCATAGCTTGGGTAGTCTGAGCTGAGACCGCTTGGTCTACTATACTATTGCCATTAGCCAAGGGCCCCGGAAGGCCTGAGTGACTACGAATATGGCTAATGAACCAAGGATCTTGTCGATGCTCCAGGATGCTCCTGAGGGTAGAAAGTGCTTTATCAATGGCCGAGTCCCCGGGGAAAAAGGTGGAAAACGCGAGGACTCGGCAGACCTGATAAGTGTAGAGGCTGTCAGTGAAAATGTTTACTGGGTGGTTACAGTGGGCGTTTAGCGCGTATGACACCGCCAGAATTTCCCCCACTTGGACTGAATGAAGGTTGACATAACTGAATAGGCGGGGTTCCGGGTGGTCCTGTGAATAAGAGAGGAAGGCGAAACGGGTTTTGGAGGCGTCAGTAAAGACGGTGGTGGCACCCGGGATGGGTGCAGAGGAGGGGAAAGGATGGAAGGGGCTGCGGAAGGGAAGCTTGGCGAGCCCCTGTAACAGTCGATGGCTAGGATAGTGGCAGCTGAATTCTCCCTGAAATCCTTCTAAGAGGATTTGCATGTCCGGGTTATCACGTATAAGCAGGCGGGTTTGGCCTGCGTCTAGGGGCCAAACAATTTTTTCTGGCGGCTCTCCGAATACATGAACAGCCAGGGTGACTAGATCTGAAGCTAGGCTGATCCAGAGCCGCACTGCGGGGCAAATTTTTCTAAGCCGGCTTTTAGCAGGGTGCACCCAAAGTAGAGGGCCTTCCTGCCACAGGCAGCCCATGGGTGTGCCGGGCGTAGGAAGGATGAGTGCTATAAGATTGCCCTCTTTAGTGCTGAACCTGTTGAGACAGCAGGCGGCGAGTGCCTTGTTAATTGCGGCAATGGCTTCCTTTGCCTCCTGGGTGAGCTTAATGCGCCGGGAGATTGCTAGCGGCGGGGCTTCAGGGACACTCAGCAGCATAAAGAGTGGTTGGAGCTGCGCGGTGGTGATTGGCAACGCAGAGCGGAGCCAATTGATCTGACCGCAGAGCTGTTGAAGCTCAGTGATAGTGACCCGATCCGGTATGTCCAGCTGGAGAGCGGACGGGGCAATGGTTTTATCAATACTAAACCCTAAGAAGGCTAATGGTGGCACAATCTGAACTTTATCGGGCTGAACCGTAAGGCCGAGGTCAGCTAAATTAGTGGTGAGGTCTTTAAGGATTAGAGGAAGCGCCTCGGCGTCCTCAGAGGCCACCAAGATGTCATCCATGTAATGGATGAGCATGGCCCACTTTCGCAGGGGGGCCACTGCGTGATTAACATACATTTGGCAGATGGCCGGACTGTTACGCATCCCTTGAGGGAGGACTTTCCATTGGTACCTGCTAGCCGCGCCCGCGTGATTGGGGACGGGAACTGTAAAGGCAAAGCGCGGGCGGTCTCGCTTATGTAGTGGGATGGAAAAGAAACAGTCTTTGATGTCAATGGTGGCTACATGATAGTGGGCCGGGATTGCCACCGGATGGGGGAGGCCAGGCTGCGGGGAACCCATGGGAAGAATATGCTTATTGATCTCCCGCAGATCATTGAGGAGCCTAAATTTCCCTGTGGCTTTTTTATGAATAACAAACACTGGCGAATTATAGGGACTAGTAGAAGGTTCTATGTGGTTAGCGTCCAATTGTTCTTGGACAAGGGCTTGAAGTGCCACTAATTTATGCGTGGGAAGGGGCCACTGCTCCACCCATATAGGTTCCTCAGTATCCCACTGCAGAGGAACGGGCGCTGGAGGTGTTAAACGAGCAGTGGCGCACATTATTGGGGGGACTGTGTGGTAAGCACTGCCCCGGAGGCGGCGAGGATGTCGCGGCCCCATAAAATTTGGTCTATGGTGTGTAGAAATAACGGGCGGAAGGTGCCTGAGTGGCCCTCTTCATCCTCCCACTTAATGGGCCCTATGGCCTGGAGAGAGGTGGAGGTACCAGTGGCTCCCACTACTGAGGGACCATCGAGAACCATGCACATGGTGGCATACTGAGCGGGCATGCAAGAGACTTCTGCCCCTGAATCGAGCGTGCCCGTGTACCATTGCCCCCCTATTCTTAACTTACGAGTAGGCTTTTCTGGAGTGATAGGGACTGTCCAGAGAAGCGTTTTACTGCCGGTGAAGTGATTAGTTTTATTAGAACCGGCCGGCACGCTGCCTCTTAGAGGCGGGGCTGAGGCTTGCCCCGCTTGGAGTTTAAAGGTTGCTCAGCGTTTTGGCGCTGATTGACACCAGGGCAGCGGCAGAGGTTTTTGGGGTTATTTTTACAATCGCGCGCCCAGTGATAGCCACGCTGGCAGCGTGGGCAAGGAGTGGGAGGGGGGCGCCCATTGCGCTGCATGAAAGGCGGGCGGTTGACTTCTGCATTGGGGCACTCCCGGGCAAAATGACCGCTCTGCCCACACTTAAAGCAACCGGTGGTGGCGGCTAAGGCGGCAGTGACAGCGCCAGAGACAGCCTGGGCTACGGACGCGGCAGCTGGGTCAAAGGCGCTGCAGGCGAGTACCCAATCGTATAGGCTTTTCTCCCGCAAGGGAAGAATAGCCTGCTTGCAAGGGGGATTGGCTCCCTCGAGAACGAGTTCTCGAGCGAGAGCCAGTTGGGCCTGGGGATCACTAACCTTTCGAGCGCAGGTTTCTTCAACCCTAGAGACAAAGGTGGCAAAAGGCTCATTTGGCTCCTGGAGGAGCTTGGTGAATTTAGTAGGCCGATAGGCGGAACAGTTGGCAAAAGCTCGCAAGGCGATTCCCCGAAGGATAGGCCAAAAGGTGGCAGGCGCATTAATATAGGCGGATGCATTTATAAACGCTCCCGTGCCCAAGTAGGCTTCGGAGTGATGATAGACTCCAGTGGCCGCGTCTTGCTCGCTTTGCTTAGCTGCTTCCGCCTGGAAGTGAGCACGCCAATCAACGAACTGGCCGGGGTTAAGGATGGTACGGGCAAGCGAGGCCCAGTCTTGGGGGAGGCAAAAGTCCATGGCGAGATCCTGCAGTAATTGGGAAGCGTATGGGCTACCTAACCCGTCCTCCTTGACGGCCCTGCGAAGCTGCTTGATAGTATCTGAGTCAATGGGATACCAGTCGTACGGTTTCTGCGGTGTGGGGGTAAGGTTACGAGGAAAGCAGCGAAAAGCACGAGAGAAAGGAGGACGCGCTTGCAGAGGGCCTGGCACAGGGGTGGGGGCAGGGGCAGCGTTGCCCCAAGGGTTGCCTTGAGGTGTAGAAGGCAGCCAGGGGTTGTTAGTCGGCAGGGTGGGAGGAGTGGCGGCAGCTGCCGGTAGCGGCTCCGAGGGGGAGCTCGCCGAAGGGGGAGGCGGAAGTGGGAGGCCCCAAGCGTCGCAAGACGGCAGCGCGGTGGGAGTGGCTAAGGCATAAGATGGTGGACTAGCCCCGTCCTGTGAAAGGGCGGGGCCCAAGGCATAAGATGGCGGACTAACTCCGCCCTGTGAAAGGGCGTGGTAAAGCGCATGCGGTTTCCGGCCCGGCTTAGGGCTGACGTCATCACTAGAGCACTTCCTCCCCTCAGTGGAAGAAGAAGGAGGAAGTTCGCCATTTTGGAGAGGCTTAGTATTGCTTTGTTTTTGGGGGGGCGACTTCAAGCGCGTTGTTAATCTGCTCGACTAAGGATTCTGTGTCCGAATCGTGGTCAACATTAGTATCGCTGTCTGAATCTGTTGACTGAGTTGATAGGGCCTCTTTGGATTTAATGGGGCCTCGATCAGGGGGGAGGGAGCCTTGAAGGCAGGAGCGGACGGTTATTAAGGTGGGGAGCAAGCCGGGAGGGAAGCGCTTGCTCTCATGTTCCATGGCGTTGGTGACCCGATCAATAAGGCGATTATAAGTAACAGGGTCCCAAAGATGGCAAGTGGTGAGCCATGGGTTAAAGGGCAGCAGGAGGTCCCAGTATACTTGCAGCTGCCGGACAGACACCTTACAGCGATGTGTGTCTAGGAGACCCGCTAGAGCGCGAACTTGAGGTGCTTGGCGTGCAGATAGACGATTACCCACAGCGGAGGGAGAAAAGAAAAAGAGGGGTTGATTATTGAGTAAAGAAAATGAGGTAAACCGTGGCCGCGAGGCCGAAGGAGACGGCGAGAATAGAAAGCAGGACCCTCTAGTAGTGAGAGCAGTTTGGGGGGGGCGGTCGCAAAGAGGCACACCGCGCCAAACAAAGAAACAAACACAGAGGACCACAGCAAAGTAATGGAGGGGAAGAGGGAAAGCTACTGGAGGAAGAGTGTTAGGAGGAATGGGGGGGACATAGGAAAAGAAGACGAAAGGTAGTCGGGGGCAAGAGCCAGGTTAATGCGGGAAAGGAAGAGCGGCCCGGGCGCGGAGCGGCGTGGGAGAGGCGGCTCCGGACGTGGAGCGGCGAGGGAGAGGCGGCTCCGCAGGGCGGCGAGGGAGAGGCGGCCCTTACCTTGCAGGCGAGGAGAAGGGGAGTTGGAGAGGCGTCCGGGCGAGCGGGTGGTTTTACTGGACCGCTGAGTGGAGAGGACTTTTAATCCCAGGGTCGGTAGAGCATGGGTTAGGGTTAGCCCCACGTTGGGCGCCAGTTGCGGTCGCAGTTGACTCGTCTGGGGGGGGTTGGCGGCCGGTTGCTAAATCCTAGGCTCTCGGGATTGCTCGGAGGGTACCGGCGGCGGGGGCTCTTTCCCGGAGGCGAGGGCGAGGCGGGGGACTGGGCCCGGTCCCCGGCGGAGGCGTGCAAGGTGTGGAGGGCGGCGAGAAGGAACAGGCGGGACACGTTTCTTTGAGGGTGAAGAAGCCAAGAGAGTTTATTAGGGGAGAGTACAAGCTTATATCGGGCGGTTTAGAGGGCGGGGTAGCTGTAAGGGTTAAAGGCTTGGATTGGTTCTGAGAGGGCGCGGAGGTTGATTGAAAAGGGGCGGGAGTTGCTCCGGTAACGAAGAGGGTGGAGGGTGCGGGTAATGCATGGGGGGGGGGTTTCCGGCAAGCCCTCCCCAACGGTTGTACTTTGGGGTGAGGAAATGGGGCCTGCATTCGGCTCCACTTTCTCAGGCCCGGGGGGCCGTGGAGGGCGCTACCACCCGTGCCCCACTACCTTTCCTAGGGGCTGATCAGTTCCCCTGGCCCAGGCCCGCCAAGTCGGAACTCGATAACAGTGTCCCGCAGTGATCCATCCACAGAACAGAGTATTCTCCAGCCATAAAAAGAAGTCAAATTCTGATCTGTGGGGCAACGTAAGCGAACCTTGAAGACATTGCCATAACTGAAAGAACACAGACACAGAAGGGCAAATACTATATGATTACACTTATGAAATGTCCAGAACAGGCAAACCCAAAGAGACAGAAAGCAGATTAGTGGTTGCCAGGGGCTGGGGGGAGGCAGAGAGGGGAGTAGCTGCCAATGGGTTCTGAGTGTCCTTTTGGACCCATGTAAATGTTCTGGAATTAGTGGTGCTGGTTGCATAATATTATGAATGTACTAAACGCCATTGAATTGTTCACTTTGAGGTGGTTAAAATGGTAAATTCTATGTTATATATATTTTACAACACATGCACCCACAGATAAAAGAAAAAAGGAAAAACAAAGCAAGCAGCCTCCCTGGGCTTCTGCGTAAGAGCAGTGCAAGGACTAAATTCGGGATGTTTGAAAGGTGCCAGCTGTAGCCCAGCAGTACACTACAGAAAAGCTGACAGCTTATGGTCTGATCTCACACAACATGCTCTGTCAGGATTCTCCTCTGATGTCTTGCCAGAATCTTCTGCTCAGAGACATAAAATGTGTCCAAGAGATTAGGGAAAACAGCAATCCTCGCAAAGACGCCTGCGTGTTTCTTCTTTGGGTATTTGATCATAGGGTTGATTTGCAAGTCTAGTTTAAAGAAGTTTATGGTTTTGCTCCATCACACTGAGCAAGAGGAGCCAGCGGGTGTCAGGCTCTGCGGAAACTGAATGGAAAGCTCTCTGACCCGGGGCCGATTTCCCAGCCATCCTGCAGAGCATCGCAGTCCCTGAAGGGGGTAAGCAGTCCTGAGTCCCCCGACTTGGTCTTCCTGTGCAGCCCCCGCCATCGTATCTTGCACAGGGACCCTCCTTCGCGTCGTGTCTTGTTGCCCGTGTTGGAGGCAGCTCGGCCCCAAAGCCCCAAGGGGGTGGGTCAGCTCATCCCAGCGGGTGAAAGCGCAGGAACCACGCGGGCAGGCGAGGGCCTTCTGGGGTCCAGCAGGCGCCGCGGAGCCCCGCAGCCACAGGCCGTCAGGGGCGTGCCTCTTGCAGGGACGAGCCTGCCTCAGGAGCCCCCCGAGTGCAAACATGGGGGGCGTCAGTGGGAGGCTGTGGCTGGAAGGCAGGTGGATTCGTGCAGGGAGCTCGGCTGTGCATTGGGGTGCCCGGGTCTCGTGGCCCCCACAGTGAGTGTGGGAAAGGGAGGGGTGGGGAGGGGATTTAGGGGAGGGGGTGGAGAGGGAAGGGGACGGAAGGAGAGGGGAGCGGGGCCGCTGCGTGCTCCAGGACGCGCTTCTGGAGAAAGTCGGGGACCCCGGAGGAGCTGGCGCGCAGTTGTGGGGCGCCGGGCCAGAGACTGTCCTGCAGGACTAGGGGTTTCGCGCCCCCTGGAAGGGTCCTGGCCGCTGCGCGGCGGGACCCCGGCCCTCGGCGGGCAGACCAGTGGGCGCCGGGGTGGGGGGCGCCCTGTGCGGATCCGCGGACCCCCTCCCGGGTTCAGCGGGGCGAGGAGAGCGTGGCGCGCCCCCACTTCCTTATACCGCCCGGCTTATTCCTTCCCACATCAGTGGGCAGGCGGTATCGGGTACCAAGGAGACTGGGGGCGTATCCGTTACCAAGGAGCCGAGGGGGCGGGTCCGTCACCAAGGAACCAAGCTTTGGCTCGTTACCAAGGAGCCGAGAGTTGGCGGGTTAACAAGGAGCCGAGGGGCGTGTCCGTTACCAAGGAGTCGAGAGGCGGGTCAGTTTCCAAGGAGCCAAGGGGCGGGCCCGTTACCAAGGAGCCGTGGGGGAATGTCCGTTTATCAAGGCTGTGAGGGGGCGGACCCGTTACCAAGGATACCTGGAGGTGTCGGTTACCCAGGAGTTGAGGGGCGTTGCCAAAGGGCGGAGGCACTACGCTGGGTGCCCCAGGGAGCAGGGTCTTGCAACCTTGCTGCTCACGCTGCTGTGGAAAGCCACGGCAGGTCGCGCCTCCCTGCAGCCCCGCGCCTCCTGCAGCTCTGCGCTCCCTACAGCCCCGCGCCTCCCTGCAGCCCCGCGCCCCCTGCAGCCCCGCGCCTGCCTGCAGCCCTGCGCCCCCTGCAGCCCCGCGCCCCCTGCAGCCCCGCGCCTGCCTGCAGCCCTGCGCCCCCTGCAGCCCCGCGCCCCCTGCAGCCCCGCGCCTCCTGCAGCTCTGCGCCCCCCGCCGCGCCTCGCCTCCCTGCAGCCCCGCGCCCCCTGCAGCCCCGCGCCCCCTGCAGCGCCTCGCCTCCCTGAAGCCCCGCGCCTCCCTGCAGCCCTGCGCCCCCTGCAGCCCCGGGCCTCCCTACAGTCCCACGTCCCCTGCGTCCCCGTGCCCCCTGCAGCGCCTCGTCTCCCTGAAGCCCCGGGCCTCTCTGCAGCCCTGCGCCCCCTGCAGCCCTGCGCCCCCTGCAGCCTCGCGCCCCCTACAGCCTCGCGGAGACGAAAGGCAAACCAAGGAGGGAGGGGCTTGGATCTCCAGTGCAGCGCAGGTCGGCCCAGCTCCCCTCCCCACCCGGTCCTGCAGACGCCGCCCCGGCCTGCTGATCCCTGCCTGCCATGCCAGGACTCGCCCCCCCTCGGTCCTCTGCTGCAGTCGGGCGCACACCTCCCCGTGGACCTGCAACCCCCTTTCCCCAAAGGTCTGTCCAGGGTTCTGGATCTCAGCGTGGCATCCGGAGCAGGGGAAGTTGGGGGTGGGGAGCGCATAGAGACTGCGAAGCAGCCAAGCATTTGAGGACTAGGGCGCCGCTTTGTTTTACAAGGATTGACCGCGTCCCCTTCTACCAGAGGCGTCACCCCCAATCCCTAAGAGGAAGAAAAGGGTCACCCCCTTTTCCAGGGGGTTCCCTGGAAACACCACGATGGGCGAAAGTGGGAGAAGGGTGGTGGGGGCTGCCGTTGGAGGCCTCCTGGACCCCACCCTTGGGGAAGGGGATCCCCGGGCAAAGGAAAAAGCCCCATTGTCTGCTGAAAGGGTACCGGTGAGCCAAGTCAGGCAGAAATCCCCACCCCCAATACAACCCCCCTGATGTCTCCTTATCTTACCCAGAAGGAACCAATCCACTGATCCCCTGATGTCAACTCCTTATCTTACCCTGAACAAACCAATCCTCTGACTCAACTCCTTAATTCTCTGTCTCACCACAAACCCCCTCCCAAAAGCTATAAAATTGCACTCCCACCTTTTTGGCCATCTGAAGCTTCAGCCCGCCTGCACACGGCCTCACAATAAAACTCCTTTGATGGAGTTTTAGTCTCTTCTCTTCCCTGTCAAAAATCCTAACAGGCCAGGGTCCTTGCAGAAAGCAGATGACACAGATAACCGGGGTAGTTTGGGGAGGATGCAATGAAGGGGAGGGCATGGCAGAGGGCAGGGAAGTACTGGGCATGTAGAGAGGGTCCGTGTGCCAGCCATTCCAGGTCGGGGGGTTTCCAGACCTGGGAGCAGGCAGGCTGTGTCTCTGCAGACATGGCGGGGAGACCTGGAGCAGGGAAGACAGGGAAATTTAGGGATCAGGTGTTCTCTGTTGGGTGCAGCTTTACCTGAAATAGAATGCTTTGTTTTGCATTAACTCTTCTAACTTGCAAAACTTAAGGGACAAAAGATAGGAAGGATGGAGGGAGGGGGGAAGGAAGGGAGGGAGGGAGGGAGGAAAAGATAGCTAATATTGAAATGGAAACCTGCCCAATTATTTCTTGTTCTACCCCCAAAAGCCACTCTAATTACTAAGTTGGGGTCAGAGCAATGAGAAACGAAAAAAAAAAAAAAAAGTGGCTACAGTTTTCCCAAAGCATCTTAAAATCACCCTTATGTATCAGACATGGCTTCAAGGCAGCCTTAAACCAAGGCTGGCCAAGCCTGATCTAAGGGCAGGGCTGCCCCAGACAGACAAATGTGGCATGCAAAAAGCCATGTCTGTGCTGCCTGGGAAGGGACACCTTTGCAAAATCTGTTTCTCAGTAAGTTGATGCTGGAGAAAGGAGAAGTCACTGGTGGGGTTCCTGGTTTCTGGGGTCACAGGCAGGGTCTGTGGAGGGGGTGTGAGCCCAAGCATGCTGCCTGGAGGAGGAAGAAGGGGGTTACAGATGGATGACTTGTCAGTCGTGCCTCGGCTCCAACCACAAACTTGACTCCAAGTTCAGTGGAGCCAGGAGCTTGCTCACAGTCCAACCCCATCCTGCCCTTCTCATCTCGTCCTTTTATTTGTCCAGAAAATGCCTATAGAGCAGTGACCGTGTCGTAGACTCTGCTTGGAGCTCCAGAGCAGATTTGGGTTCCAGTGGTTGGCTAACTAATGACCAACAAAGATGTCCACATCGTAATCACTCGAACCCGTGTATAGGTGATCTGTTCAACTGCAGACTCAAATATAATTTAAAGAAAGCTATCTTCCTCTCCCATATCACCCCTTCCCTCCAGCCATCCTTGTGTACACCTGCACATCTCACCCCTTGCCTTCAAAACCCACACCAACATCATTCGCCCATGTTCTGGTTTGCTAAAGCTGCTGTTATGAAAAATACCAGAAACGGATTGGTTTTTATAAAGGGGATTTATTAGGTTACAAATTTACAGTCTGAAGGCCACAAAAGTGTCCAAAGTAAGGCATCAACAAGAGGATACCTCCACTGAAGAAAGATCAATGGTGTCTGGAACACCTCTGTCAGCTGGGAAGACATGCAGCTGGCATCTGCTGATCCTTTGCTCCCAGGCTGCATTTGAAAATGGCTTTCTCCAAAATGTCTCTGGGCTTCTGTCTCTCTTAGCTTCTCTCCCTGTCTGCTTGTTTCTCCTGTGGCATCTCTCTAAGCTTCTCTGGGGCAAACTCTGGGCTTCATCTCTTAGCTTAGCATCTCCAAACGTCCTTCTGCCTGCATCTCCAAGAATCTCCAAGCATCCGAGTCTGTATCAGCTCTCAGCTCTCTTAAGGTGTCCAGTGATCTAATCAAGACCTACCCTGAATGGGGGGGGGGGTCACATCTCCATGGAAATAATCTAAACAAAATATCTCCCCCAAAATTGGGTGGGTCACATCTCCATGGAGACAACCTAATCAAAAGATCTCACCCATATTAAGTCTGCCCCCAGAAGATTGCATCAAAGAATATAGTCTTTCCTGGGGTACATAACAGTGTCAAACCAGCACAGCCCCAGGACACCCTCTCTCCTTTTCTGGTAAGGCTCTCCTCCTGACAGCTACCTCAGCTCTCCATCTGGGTCTGCTTCATAATTTCCAACCACACTGCAGTCACTTAAGTTGCGTATTGCCTCTTAGAAAGTGGATAACCTGGACTCTGATGCATGGGTGCTGGGGAGTCAGAGCTAAGGGGTCCCCCCAAAAGTACTGCACACAGAGAGCCCCCACCAAGGCTCTGATGCACCATTTTGGAGATTTGGGGTTGAGGAATTCCCCAAACATGCTGCACAGAGGAACCCTCATCATAGGTTGTGCTGCACAGGTGTTGGGGAGTTGGGGTCAAGCGTTCCCACAAACACTCTGCATGGACAGACCCCATCCAAGGGCCCAGGTGCTCAGAAATTGGGGAGTCAGGGTCAAGGGGTACCCAAATGCTCTGCCCAGGTGGATCCGGTTGATGGGTTCAGGAGCACAGGTATTGGGGAGTCAGACTCAAGGGGTCCCCCAAATGCTCTGCACAGGTGGATCCCCATCCATGGGCCCTGGTGCACAGTGTTGGGGAGTCAGGCTCAAGGGGTCCCCCAAATGCTCTGTCTATGGGCCCTGCAGCACGGCATTTCAGTGGCCTTGACTAAGGAACCAAGGGCCCAGAGAAGCCCCTGGAGCTGCGAGTGCCCTGCACCCGTGGGTGGGGAGACCGACTCCTGTACCATGGTTCAGGACACAGTCTTGGTCCTGGTGCTGCCTCAGAGTCCAGTCCGCCGGGCTTGCCAGGTCCCCGAGCTCACCTGTGGGCTCACCTGTGAACCTGTGCTGCTCTGGACGGTGCCCCTGGGGAAACCCAGGATGGGGGAGGGTCTCACAGGGACCCAATGTCCCCAAGTCTGCACCTGAGACCTTCACTGTCCCCCCAGATCTGCCCGTCCTGGCAGCTCCATGGGTGCCCTGGAGATGGCCGTGCTGGTCTCTGCGCTGCTGATCCCGACCTGCTCCCTGACCCAGGAGTGGCCAGGTAAGAGTGAGGACGACATTCAGACCTCTGCTGTGTCACTGGCACGTGGGAGCATGCCCAACACCAGGGTCCAATGATGTGCTTTTGTAATGTCCCCTTTTCTTAAATACATACTTGATATATAATGATTTAAATATATAGTATCAAAGATAATTCATACTTTTAATATAATATATTATTACATTAATTATTATATAGTATTCATTATATAGTATGCATTATTTATTATATTACTATTAAACATTGTATTTTATTATATAATACATATTATATAATATTATATATTACATAATTAAATATATTATAATATATTTATATTATATGTTATTAATTAATTATAACCTATTTATAATATATTATTTATTAAAGTAATTATATTATGATATATTATTTATCATATTACTATTTTTACTTATATTATCTATTAAATATTATTTATTATATAATATATATTATTTATTATGTAGTATATATTATTTATTATATTATGTATTAAAAATTGTCTTTTAATATATAATACATATTATGCAATAGTATACTATATATTAAATAATTAAATTTAGTATAATATATTTATATTATTATATGGTAATTAATTATATCATATTTATAATAAATTATTTATTAAAGTAATTATATTACTTGCCAGGTAGTATTTATTATTTATTATTAATTATTTATTATATTATCTAATAAATATTGTTTATATAGTATATATTATTTATTATATCATATTATATTATGCATTAAACATTGTATTTTAATATATAATACATATATTATATAATATATTAAATAATTAAAGATAATATATTTATTATATTAACATATATTATTAATTAATTACATCATATTTGTAATATATTATTATTAAATTAATTATTACTATATTTTATTTATTATATTATGATACATTCTTTCTTATATTAGCTATTAAATATTGTATTTAACATATAATATATTTTATATCATATTATATTATATATTAAATAAATATATTATAATGTATTCATTATATTATTATATATTGTATTTATAATATATATTTATTATATTAATTATACATTATTTATAATATTATATTATAATATAATATATATTATACATAACATAGAATTTTCCATTTTACCCATGTTTAAGTGTACAACTCAGTGGCGTTAATTACATTCCCAATGTCATACAACCATCACCTCCATTTATATCCAAAACTTTTCCATCATCCAAAACAAAGATTCTGTACCCATTAAGCAATAACTCCTCATCCTCCCTAACCCCAACCCCTGGTAACCTGAACTCTACTTTCTGTCTTTTTCCCTGTTCTTGCCATTTCATAAAAGTGGAATCTTACCATGTGTGATCTTTTGTGTGTGGATTCTTTCATGTGGCTTGATCTCTTCAAGCTCAGTGCACGCTGTGGCATGTATCAGAACTTCATTCCTTTTTACCGCTGAATAATATTCCACTGTCTGTGTATACACCACATTTTATTTGTGCATTCATCGGTGGATGGGCACTTGGGCTGCTTCCACCTGTTGGCAAGTCTGAGTAATGCCACTACGAACACTGGTGTGCAAGTGTGTGCTTGAGCCCCTGCTTTCAATTTCTTTGAGTCTACACCCAGGAGTGGGACTGCTGGGTCAGATGATAATTCTATGCTTAACTATCTGAGGAATGCCAATGAGTTTTCCACGGTGGCTGCACCATTTTACATCCCCACCAGCAGTGCACTCGGGTCCAGAATTCATTTTCTCTCTAACACTTCCTGTGTGCACGGTCAGTACCCATGCACCCTTTCTGCCGACGAGGGGACTGAGGCTCAGAGACCTCCGTGATTTAACCTAAAAACCTGTGGCTGGTGGTGGGTAAAGATTCGATCTGGGTCTGCCTGCCTCCGTTCTGCAAGGGGCTTTGTATTTTAATTGTCATCACTGTCACTGGAGGATCTCCCTCCAGTGCAGGATGACTGTCCCTCTGCCGGGCAGCTTGGCAGGGCTGCAGGTTGGGGGCTGCACTGCAGAGGTCACACGTGCACGTAGCCGTGTTCTCGGCTGGAAAGGGGCTTCTCTTCCTGGGGTTCCATCTTGGGAATGAGGAAGACGTCCCTGGAAGCCCCAGGAGCCCCTTGCCTGGAACTTGGCAGGTGCACAGGCAGCACCCAGCCTAGCAGGTGCCGGGGGGAGCAAGGGCTCTGGGGCAGAAAGCAGAAAGTTGGCCAGGGTCTCGGTGGAGTGTCTGCCTGGGCCATGGCGAGGAAACTCACCCCGAGACCCACGTGGTCAGGCAGAGCTCAGGAACCTAAGAAGGACCAGAGAGAAGGCATTCCTGCAAATGAAGGGCTGGGCATTCTCCTTACAGACTTGCACAGCTGCCAAAACCTTGTCATTTGTGCTGGGCACACAGTCAGTGAAGGCTTTCTTGTGTAGGAGCCTGTGTGCTTGTGTGTGTGAGAGTGTGCATGTGACCATGTTGGTTTAGAGTGTGTTTGTGTGGAAGAGTGTGCAACCATGCATGTGTTTAGAGTGTGTCTGTGTGTGGGAGAGTGTGCAACCATGCATGTGTTTAGAGTGTGTCTGTGTGTGGGAGAGTGTGCAACCATGCATGTGTTTAGAGTGTGTCTGTGTGTGGGAGAGTGTGCACAGTCTGTGTGTTTATGTGTGTGGATATGTGTGCATATACAAGTGTGTGTCATTGGTGAGTGTGAGACTGATGAAGAGCTTGTATGCATGTGTGAGTGAGTGTGTGAGTGTGCTGAGAGCATGTGTGTTTATGTGAGAGATTATGTATGAGTGTGGGACTGAGTGTGTGAATGTGCAAGAGGGATTGTGGGGTTGCATGTGAGCATGTGCATGTGTGTGTCAGCACAGACCATCTCTCCTCAAACACACTGCCTGGAGGAAGCCCCCCAAGGTGGGGAGTGTGTGTTTGTGTATTTGCCTGAAGGAGGTGTATCTGAATGTGCGTGCAAGTGTGTGAGTGCGTGAATACTCATGAATGTGCTCATGTGTGAAGTGAGGGAGCATGTGGGTGCCCATGAGTGTGAGCGAGGTTTAGGAGACTGTGCCATGTGTGAGCATGGGGGTGCATGTGAGTGAAAGAGGGCGTGTGTGTGTGAGCAAGCGTGCACAGGTGTTATTGAACAGGGGCTTGTGTGAGCATCTGTGCATGTGTGAGTGTGTGTGTGTTTGGGGAGCAGAAAGCAAGACCCATAGGGCAGTTCCATAAACTGTGCCCCCTTTCTTAGAACTATCACCTGTTGTTTCTGCAAAGATATCACTTCCAGTTAATCGGGAAAGTGCCCAGGAGTATCACAAGCATGGGGGCGAGTTGGGGAGGCTAGGGAGGTGGGGTGGAGCCCTGCAGACAGGGATTGGGTCAGTGAGTTGTTTGGACTGGGGTGTGAGCTCTCAGGGCCGGGGGTGAGCTGTTGGCCTTGGGGGTGAACTCTCAGGGCTGGGGGGTGAGCCCTCAGGGCTGGGATGAGCTGTCAGGACTGAGGGGAGGGTGACTCAATCCAGGACATCAGGGAGATGAAGCAGGGAAGGGAACGGAGAGAGCGTGCCCGAGGGAGACAGAGTTCCAGGCCCAGGGAGAGAGTGAGAACATGGAAGTTCATGGTGACTCAGGGAGGGCTTTGGGGACCCCCAGCAGTGGGGCAACATGTTCAAGGGAGCCAGTCAGGAGACAGGCTTCTCAGGTTGAGTGGGGTCCAGGTGTGGATGGGCTGCCTCGGAGAGCAGAGTGAGAGGAGGTCTGGGCCATGGGCTGATGGGGGACATGCCACTTGCCAGATTCTTAAATGGGTTATCTCAGGCAAACATCACCCACTCTCCAAATCCTATGAAGGAGTCAGGGCCACAGGGCAGAGCAGGATTGGAAACCCAGGACAAAGGACAAGTCAGAACCACACAGGTGAGGTAACCTGCCCCAGGTGTCCCAGCAAACAGGTGCAGAGCAGGAATGGAAACCTGGGACAAAGGAAGGGACAGGGACACACTGGTGAGGCACCCTGCCCCAGGTGTCCTACAAAACAGGTGCAGAGCAGGAATAGAACCCAGGACACAGGAGGGGACAGGGACACAGGTGAGGTGCCCTGCCCCAGGTGTCCTAGCAAGCAGGTGCAGAGCAGGAATGGAACCCAGGACACAGGAGGGGACAGGGACACAGGTGAGGTGCCCTGCCCCAGGTGTCCTAGCAAGCAGGTGCAGAGCAGGAATGGAACCCAGGACACAGGAGGGGACAGGGGCACAGGTGAGGCAACCTGCCCCAGGTGTCCCAGTGAGCAGGTACAGAGCAGGAATGGAAACCTGGGACAAAGGAAGGGACAGGGACACACTGGTGAGGCACCCTGCCCCAGGTATCCCAGCAAACAGGTGCAGAGCACAAATGGAACCCAGGACAAAGGAGGGGACAGGGACACACAGGTGAGGTGCCCTGCCCCAGGTGTCCCAGTGAGCAGGTGCAGAGCAGGAATGGAACCCAGGACCAGCTTCTCTTTCTTGCACTTCACCAG